>NW_026613263.1:559206-591026 GCF_029220125.1 Pseudoliparis swirei
TTACAGTGTTACAGTGTTAATGTTACAGTGTTAATGTTACAGTGTTGTTTTTTTTTTTTTTTTTTTTTTTTTTAGAGAATAAGGGACAGTGCATATTGATTGACAGTACAATGTACATGTAAATATGCCAGATTATAGCCGGGAGGCTAGTTTCCATCTGTAGTCCCTTGGCAGGTTGATGTAATTTAGAATGCAAGCAGAGTTAAGCACACATCACTTCACATGTTACAGTAATACAGTGAAGAAAGATTAATAAAAAGGTGCATGCAAGACATTTGGATACCGTGCGGATTAACTCTAATGGTCACAGGGCTGTTAGTGTTACAGTGTTAATGTTACAGTGTTAGTGTTACAGTGTTAATGTTACAGTGTTAGTGTTACAGTGTTAATGTTAGTGTTAATGTTACAGTGTTAGTGTTACAGTGTTAATGTTACAGTGTTAATGTTACAGTGTTAGTGTTACAGTGTTAGTGTTACAGTGTTAATGTTACAGTGTTAATGTTACAGTGTTAGTGTTATGTTAGTGTTACAGTGTTAGTGTTACAGTGTTAGTGTTACAGTGTTAGTGTTACAGTGTTAGTGTTACAGTGTTATGGTGTTACAGTGTTGGTGTTACAGTGTTATGGTGTTAGTGTTATGGTGTTACGGTGTTAGTGTTACAGTGTTAGTGTTACAGTGTTAATGTTACAGTGTTAATGTTACAGTGTTAATGTTACAGTGTTAGTGTTACAGTGTTAGTGTTACAGTGTTAATGTTACAGTGTTAGTGTTACAGTGTTAATGTTACAGTGTTAGTGTTACAGTGTTAATGTTACAGTGTTAGTGTTACAGTGTTAATGTTACAGTGTTAGTGTTACAGTGTTAATGTTACAGTGTTAATGTTACAGTGTTACAGTGTTAATGTTAGTGTTACAGTGTTAATGTTACAGTGTTAATGTTACAGTGTTAGTGTTACAGTGTTAATGTTACAGTGTTAGTGTTACAGTGTTATGGTGTTACAGTGTTAGTGTTACAGTGTTAATGTTACAGTGTTAGTGTTACAGTGTTAGTGTTACAGTGTTAATGTTACAGTGTTACAGTGTTAATGTTACAGTGTTAATGTTACAGTGTTAGTGTTACAGTGTTAGTGTTACAGTGTTATGGTGTTACAGTGTTAGTGTTAGTGTTACAGTGTTAGTGTTAGTGTTACAGTGTTAGTGTTACAGTGTTATGGTGTTGGTGTTACAGTGTTATGGTGTTACAGTGTTACAGTGTTATGGTGTTACAGTGTTAGTGTTACAGTGTTAGTGTTACAGTGTTAATGTTACAGTGTTAATGTTACAGTGTTTATGTTACAGTGTTAGTGTTACAGTGTTCATGTTACAGTGTTAGTGTTAGTGTTACAGTGTTAGTGTTACAGTGTTAGTGTTACAGTGTTGGTGTTACAGTGTTAATGTTACAGTGTTAATGTTACAGTGTTAGTGTTACAGTGTTAGTGTTACAGTGTTAGTGTTACAGTGTTGGTGTTACAGTGTTATGGTGTTAGTGTTTATGTTACAGTGTTACAGTGTTAGTGTTACATTGTTAGTGTTACAGTGTTAATGTTACAGTGTTAGTGTTATGGTGTTACAGTGTTAGTGTTACAGTGTTAATGTTACAGTGTTAATGTTAGTGTTAGTGTTACAGTGTTAGTGTTACAGTGTTAATGTTACAGTGTTAGTGTTACAGTGTTAGTGTTACAGTGTTAGTGTTACAGTGTTATGGTGTTACAGTGTTATGGTGTTACAGTGTTGGTGTTACAGTGTTAGTGTTATGGTGTTACAGTGTTAATGTGACAGTGTTAGTGTTAGTGTTACAGTGTTAGTGTTACAGTGTTGGTGTCACAGTTTTACAGTGTTAGTGTTACAGTGTTAATGTTAGTGTTAATGTTACAGTGTTACAGTGTTAATGTTACAGTGTTAATGTCACAGTGTTAATGTCACAGTGTTAGTGTTACAGTGTTAGTGTTACAGTGTTAGTGTTACAGTGTTAATGTTACAGTGTTAGTGTTACAGTGTTAGTGTTACAGTGTTGGTGTTACAGTGTTAGTGTTTATGTTACAGTGTTACAGTGTTAGTGTTACATTGTTAGTGTTATGAGTGTTAATGTTACAGTGTTAGTGTTATGGTGTTACAGTGTTACAGTGTTGGTGTTACAGTATTGGTGTTACAGTGTTAGTGTTACAGTGTTAGTGTTAGTGTTAGTGTTGGTGTTACAGTATTGGTGTTACAGTGTTAATGTTACAGTGTTACAGTGTTAATGCTAGTGTTACAGTGTTAATGTTACAGTGTTAATGTTACAGTGTTAATGTTACAGTGTTAGTCTTACAGTGTTAATGTGACAGTGTTAATGTTCCAGTGTTAGTGTTACAGTGTTGGTGTTACAGTGTTAATGTTACAGTGTTAGTGTTACAGTGTTAGTGTTATGGTGTTACAGTGTTGGTGTCACAGTGTTACAGTGTTAGTGTTACAGTGTTAGTGTTACAGTGTTAATGTTACAGTGTTAATGTTACAGTGTTAGTGTTAGTGTTAATGTTACAGTGTTGGTATGGTGTGACAGTGTTAATGTTACAGTGTTGGTGTTATGGTGTTACAGTGTTGGTGTTACGGTGTTACAGTGTTGGTGTCACAGTGTTGGTGTCACAGTGTTGGTGTTATGGTGTTACAGTGTTGGTGTTACAGTGTTGGTGTTACGGTGTTACAGTGTTGGTGTCACAGTGTTGGTGTCACAGTGTTGGTGTTATGGTGTTACAGTGTTAGTGTTACAGTGTTGGTGTTACAGTGTTGGTGTTATGGTGTTACAGTGTTGGTGTTACAGTGTTGGTGTTATGGTGTTACAGTGTTGGTGTTACAGTGTTGGTGTTATGGTGTTACAGTGTTAGTGTTACAGTGTTGGTGTTATGGTGTTACAGTGTTAGTGTTACAGTGTTGGTGTTACAGTGTTGGTGTTACAGTGTTGGTGTTATGGTGTTACAGTGTTAGTGTTACAGTGTTGGTGTTACAGTGTTGGTGTTATGGTGTTACAGTGTTGGTGTTGGTGTTACAGTGTTGGTGTTATGGTGTTACAGTGTTAGTGTTACAGTGTTGGTGTTACAGTGTTGGTGTTATGGTGTTACAGTGTTAGTGTTACAGTGTTGGTGTTATGGTGTTACAGTGTTGGTGTTACAGTGTTGGTGTTACAGTGTTGGTGTTATGGTGTTACAGTGTTGGTGTCACAGTGTTGGTGTTACGGTGTTGGTGTTATGGTGTTACAGTGTTAGTGTTACAGTGTTGGTGTTATGGTGTTACAGTGTTAGTGTTACAGTGTTGGTGTTATGGTGTTACAGTGTTAGTGTTACAGTGTTGGTGTTATGGTGTTACAGTGTTGGTGTTACAGTGTTGGTGTTACAGTGTTGGTGTTATGGTGTTACAGTGTTGGTGTTATGGTGTTACAGTGTTGGTGTTACAGTGTTGGTGTTACAGTGTTGGTGTTACAGTGTTGGTGTTATGGTGTTACAGTGTTAGTGTTACAGTGTTGGTGTTACAGTGTTGGTGTTACAGTGTTGGTGTTATGGTGTTACAGTTACAGTGTTGGTGTTACAGTGTTGGTGTTACAGTGTTGGTGTTATGGTGTTACAGTGTTGGTGTCACAGTGTTGGTGTCACAGTGTTGGTGTTATGGTGTTACAGTGTTGGTGTTACAGTGTTGGTGTTACAGTGTTGGTGTTACAGTGTTGGTGTTACAGTGTTGGTGTTATGGTGTTACAGTGTTGGTGTTACAGTGTTGGTGTTATGGTGTTACAGTGTTAGTGTTACAGTGTTGGTGTTATGGTGTTACAGTGTTGGTGTTACAGTGTTGGTGTTATGGTGTTACAGTGTTGGTGTTACAGTGTTGGTGTTACAGTGTTACAGTGTTGGTGTTACAGTGTTAGTGTTACAGTGTTGGTGTTATGGTGTTACAGTGTTGGTGTTACAGTGTTGGTGTTATGGTGTTACAGTGTTGGTGTTACAGTGTTGGTGTTATGGTGTTACAGTGTTAGTGTTACAGTGTTGGTGTTATGGTGTTACAGTGTTAGTGTTACAGTGTTGGTGTTATGGTGTTACAGTGTTGGTGTTACAGTGTTGGTGTTATGGTGTTACAGTGTTGGTGTTACAGTGTTGGTGTTATGGTGTTACAGTGTTAGTGTTACAGTGTTGGTGTTATGGTGTTACAGTGTTGGTGTTACAGTGTTGGTGTTACAGTGTTACAGTGTTGGTGTTACAGTGTTGGTGTTACAGTGTTGGTGTTACAGTGTTGGTGTTACAGTGTTGGTGTTATGGTGTTACAGTGTTGGTGTTACAGTGTTGGTGTTATGGTGTTACAGTGTTGGTGTCACAGTGTTGGTGTCACAGTGTTGGTGTTACAGTGTTGGTGTTATGGTGTTACAGTGTTAGTGTTACAGTGTTGGTGTTATGGTGTTACAGTGTTAGTGTTACAGTGTTGGTGTCAGTGTTGGTGTCACAGTGTTGGTGTTATGGTGTTACAGTATTGGTGTTACAGTGTTTCTGTTAGTGTCAGTGTGTTACAATGTAACAGTGTTAATGTTACAGTGTTAATGTTACAGTGTAACAGTGTTACAGTGTCGTTACAGTGTTGTTAGTGTTGGTGTTGTTACATTGTTGTTACAGTGTTGGTGTTACAGTGTGTGTTACAGTGTTGGTGTTACAGTGTTGGTGTTACAGTGTTGGTGTTACAGTGTTACATTGTTATGGCGTTACAGTGTTGGTGTTACAGAGTACAGTGTTGTCACACACACACACACACAGTGTTGGTGTTAGTGTTGGTGGTGTTACAGTGTTAGTGTTACAGTGCCCTGGTGTTAGTGTCGGTTGGTGTACAGTGTTGGTGAGTGTTACAGGTGTTCCGCAGTGTTGGTGTTATGGTGTTACAGTGTTGGTGTTGAGTGTTGGTGTTATGGAGTTACATGTTGGTGTTACAGTGTTGGACCTGCAACCCACAGTGACTTGGTGTTATGGTGGGTGACAGTGTTGGTGTTACAGTGTTGGTGTTAACCCTGAGCCACAGTGTTAACCACTGTTACAGTGTTGTTACAGTATCATTAGTGTTGTTACAGTGTTGGTGTTGTTGCAGTGTTGTTGCAGTGTTGTTACAGTGTCGTTAGTGTTGTTGCAGTGTCATGAAGCAGTTACTTGTTGAAGAGCTGCAGCAGCTGCGTCCGGTCCTCCTTCACCTCCTGGCACCAGGTGTGGGCCTTGGTGCTGTAGAACAGGGCGGTCCGACAGCACAGCTGCTCCTTGAACACCGGCCAGAAAGTCGGCTTCGGACCCAGAACCTCAAACCCGTGGACTCGAGTATCAATACCTCCCTGTCAGAGAGAGGAGGGGTCAGAGGGTGGAGGGAGGAGTCAGTGAGCTGAGGGAGGAGTCAGAGGGCTGAGGGAGGAGTCAGATGGTGGAAGGTCGAGTCAGTGGGCTGAGGGAGGAGTCAGTGGGTGGAAGGTGGAGTCAGTGGGTGGAGTCAGTGGGCTGAGGGAGGAGTCAGAGGGTGGAGGGAGGAGTCAGAGGGTTATTACCTGCTGACATCTCTTGATCCTGATCTGGATGATGGACCAGAACCTGGTCAAGTTCTCCACGAGAACCACACGACTGGCCGACGGAGTCACGTTCACCTGCACACACACAATGAGGAGGAGCATGATGATGAGGAGCAGGGGGAGGAGGAGCATGATGAGGAGGAGGAGCAGGGGGAGGAGGAGGAGCATGATGATGAGGAGCAGGGGGAGGAGGAGCATGATGATGAAAAGCAGGAGGAGGAGCGTGAAGATGATGAGGAGGAGCAGGGGGAGCAGGCTCACCGTGCTCAGCTCCGTGTTGATGCTGGTCGGGTCGTCTCCTCCCAGAACCAGAACCCGAGCCGGCATGTAGCTGGAGTCCTCAGCCGCCACCAGGAGGGACATCCGTCTGCACAGGGAGGGTCCTTAGCCTGGGTCCTTAGCCTGTGTCCTCAGTGTGTCCTCAGTGCGTCCTCAGTGTCTCCTCAGTGTGTGTCCTCTGTGTCCTCTGTGTCTCCTCAGTGTGTGTCCTCTGTGTCTCCTCAGTGTGTGTCCTCAGTGTCTCCTCAGTGTCTCCTCAGTGTGTCCTCAGTGTGTCCTCAGTGTCTCCTCAGTGTGTCCTCAGTGTGTCCTCAGTGTCTCCTCAGTGTGTCCTCAGTGTGTCCTCAGTGTGTCCTCAGTGTGTCCTCAGTGTGTGTCCTCTGTGTCTCCTCAGTGTGTCTCCTCAGTGTGTGTCCTCAGTGTGTGTCCTCTGTGTCTCCTCAGTGTGTGTCCTCTGTGTCCTCAGTGTGTGTCCTCAGTGTCCTCAGTGTGTGTGCGTGTCCTCAGTGTGTGTCCTCAGTGTCTCCTCAGTGTGTCTCCTCAGTGTGTCTCCTCAGTGTGTCTCCTCAGTGTGTCTCCTCAGTGTGTGTGTGTCTCCTCAGTGTGTCTCCTCAGTGTGTCCTCAGTGTCCTCAGTGTGTCCTCAGTGTGTCCTCAGTGTGTCCTCAGTGTCCTCAGTGTGTCCTCAGTGTGTCCTCAGTGTGTCCTCAGTG
The DNA here is from genome assembly GCF_029220125.1 of Pseudoliparis swirei. Taxonomy (NCBI): domain Eukaryota; kingdom Metazoa; phylum Chordata; class Actinopteri; order Perciformes; family Liparidae; genus Pseudoliparis; species Pseudoliparis swirei. Next base: position 565,786 of record NW_026613263.1, read on the forward strand.
TGTCCTCAGTGTGTCCTCAGTGTGTCCTCAGTGTTTCCTCAGTGTGTCCTCAGTGTGTCCTCAGTGTTTCCTCAGTGTGTCCTCAGTGTGTCCTCAGTGTGTCCTGTGTCCTCTGTGTCTCCTCAGTGTGTCCTCTGTGTGTCCTCTGTGTCTCCTCAGTGTGTCCTCAGTGTGTCCTCAGTGTCTCCTCAGTGTCTCCTCAGTGTGTCTCCTCAGTGTGTCTCCTCAGTGTGTGTCCTCAGTGTCCTCTGTGTCCTCTGTGTCCTCACCTGATGACGGTCCCCGGCCTCATGCTGATGGTGATGCTGTGGGTTCCTGTGCAGCCGTTGGACTCCCAGTAGGTTTTGGGGTTCTTGTCGGTCAGCTTGGCAGCTCGATGCTGATTGGACGAGACCTCCACCTTCTCCCAGCACGCGTCCTCCTTGAGCTCCACGCTGGAGCCTGAACACAACACGGGGTCTTCAAGACACGCTGGAGCCTGAACACAACACGGGGTCTTCAATGACACGCTGGAGCCTGAACACAACACGGGGTCTTCAAGACACGCTGGAGCCTGAACACAACACGGGGTCTTCAAGACACGCTGGAGCCTGAACACAACACGGGGTCTTCAAGACACGCTGGAACCTGAACACAACACGGGTCTTCAAGATGGCACTGGAGCCTGACACAACACGGGGTCTTCAATGACACGCTGGAGCCTGGCCAGCACAACACAGGTCTTCAATGACACGCAGCCTGGAACACAACACGGCCAGGCCTTCAGGGGCACGGGTCCTGAACACTGGAGCAGCCGCCACACGCGGTCATCTTCTGGTAGAGGCTGGCCGCCCGTGGACCCACCTTGGCACAGGTTCCTGAGGAACACGTCGAAGAAGGGCACGTTGATTGGCCGGTGGCTGCGGCGGTGCTCCTCCACCTGGCCCAGCACCATCTGGAACACAGCCTGCACTGGCCCACCTGGCCACAGCCAGGGCATCTTCTGGTAGAGGCTGGCGTACTTGTCGCAGTCCCCAACGAGGTCCCTGAGCTCGGGGGCCAGCCAGGCAGCGCCTGCAGGTCCCTCAGAAGCCCAGAGAAGCCCAGGCGGCACAGAACCACCGCGAGGTCCTTGTTCAGGGACGCCAGGCGGAACAGGAAGCGCACCAACAGCTGGACCACCTGGACCAGCAGTCAGGGGGGTTAGCAGAGACGCTGGACCCCCCCGGTCTGGACCCCCCCCGGTCTGGACCCACCTCCCGGTCACTGAGGAAGGCCGTCATGGAGGACAGGCAGGGCTCGATGCTCTCGTGCCACGGCAGCAGGTCCTCCTGGTACTGGTCCAGGAACTTGTTCAGGATCCTGCAGGAACCCGAGAGCCAATCAGACACGCTCACCTTCGTCGTCATCATCATCACCATCATCATCATCGCCTTCACCGTCGGGGTCCGTACCTGAGGAGGGACAGCTGGACGGCCCGGTCGGCCCGGTGCTGCTCCAGCAGGCGGACCAGGTCCTGGAAGGTGTCCCGACTGCGAGTCACCTGAAACCACATGGTCAGAGTCAGCCACCCCCCCACCAAGGTGAGCCGGTCTGTGGACCTGGACCAGTACCTGGCTGCTCTCCTCCAGCGGGGCGTGGTCACACAGCAGGGCCTCCAGCGTGTGGACCACCTCCCTGGAGACCCTCGGCTCCTTCAGGCTCAGCACCAGTATCTGGAGCTCCAGAGGACCCCCCACCTCTGAGCACCACAGAAGAAGAACACTCAGTACACAGAGGGGACCAGGACTACAGGTCTAGAGCAGGTCACCTGAGGCCAGGTGGTTGAGGGCGATGACGGCCAGCGTGGCCTCGGCAGTCGGCAGCGTGAGGCACCTCCGGAGCACGGAGGTTAGGCCGACGCCCACCAGCTGCTCCGCCAGAGCGCTGTGATTGGACACGAGCGTGAGGACCAGCAGCAGCCCGCTGCGCAGCGCCGGCAGGCAGCTGCAGAGGACCGGGGGGACAGGGGGGACCGGGTCAGACCAGGGGACCGGGCGAGACCGGGTCAGACCGGGCCAGACTTGGTGAGACTGGGGGACCGGGCCAGACCGGGTCAGACCGGGGACAGGAAGTTACCCGCCGGTCTGCAGCAGCAGGTCCATGGCGGCCGGCACGGCGCCCAGCGGCCCTCCGGAGCCGGGCGCCGCCGAGCCGATGCTGGAGAAGATCTCCAACATCACCGGGGAGCCGGACTCAGAGAGAGGGACCAGGTCCTGTTGACTGGCTCCAGAGACCACCTGCAGGGTCTGACAACAACAACAACATCATCCACAACAACAACAACATCATCATCATCCACAACAACAGCAACATCATCCACAAATAACAACATCATCCACAACATCATCATCCACAACAACAACATCATCCACAACAACATCAGCATCCACAACAACAACATCCACAAGAACAACATCATCATCCACAACATCATCCACAAACAACAACATCAGCATCCACAACAACATCATCCACAAACAACAACATCAGCATCCACAACAACAACAACATCCACAACATCATTATCCACAACATCATCATCCACAACATCATCATCCACAAACAACATCATCCACAACAACATCGTCCACAACATCATCATCCACAACAACATCATCCACAAACAACAACATCATCCACAACAACATCCACAACATCATCATCCACAACAACAACATCATCCACAACAACATCGTCCACAACATCTTCATCCACAACAACATCATCCACAACATCATCATCCACAACAACAACATCATCATCCACAACATCATCCACAAACAACATCAGCATCCACAACATCATCCACAAACAACAACATCAGCATCCACAACATCATCATCCACAACAACATCATCCACAAACAACAACAACGTCGACAACATCATTATCCACAACAACAACATCATCATCCACAACAACATCATCATCCACAAACAACATCATCATCCACAACATCAGCATCCACAACAACAACATCAGCATCCACAACAACAACATCCACAACAACATCAGCATCCACAACAACATCATCCACAAACAACATCAGCATCCACAACAACAACATCCACAACAACATCAGCATCCACAACAACAACATCAGCATCCATAACAACATCCAAAACAACAACATCATCCACAAACAACAACATCCACAAAAACATCATCCAAAACAACAACATCATCCAAAACAACAACATCATCATCCAAAACAACATGTCTCTATCAGGTCTCTAGGGTATCCATCAGGTCTCTAGGGTATCTATCAGGTCTCTAGGGTATCCATCAGGTCTCTAGGGTCTCTATCAGGTCTCTAGGGTATCCATCAGGTCTCTAGGGTCTCTATCAGGTCTCTAGGGTATCCATCAGGTCTCTATCAGGTCTCTAGGGTATCCATCAGGTCTCTATCAGGTCTCTAGGGTATCCATCAGGTCTCTATCAGGTCTCTAGGGTATCCATCAGGTCTCTAGGGTATCCATCAGGTCTCTAGGGTCTCTATCAGGTCTCTAGGGTCTCTAGGGTCTCTATCAGGTCTCTAGGGTATCTATCAGGTCTCTATCAGGTCTCTAGGGTATCCATCAGGTCTCTAGGGTATCCATCAGGTCTCTAGGGTCTCTAAGGTATCTATGAGGTCTCTAGGGTATCCATCAGGTCTCTAGGGTCTCTAGGGTATCTATCAGGTCTCTAGGGTATCCATCAGGTCTCTATCAGGTCTCTAGGGTCTCTATCAGGTCTCTAGGGTATCCATCAGGTCTCTATGGTATCTATCAGGTCTCTAGGGTATCCATCAGGTCTCTAGGGTATCCATCAGGTCTCTAGGGTCTCTATCAGGTCTCTAGGGTATCCATCAGGTCTCTATCAGGTCTCTAGGGTATCCATCAGGTCTCTAGGGTATCTATCAGGTCTCTAGGGTATCTATCAGGTCTCTAGGGTATCCATCAGGTCTCTAGGGTATACATCAGGTCTCTAGGGTATACATCAGGTCTCTAGGGTATACATCAGGTCTCTAGGGTATCCATCAGGTCTCTAGGGTCTCTATCAGGTCTCTAGGGTATCCATCAGGTCTCTAGGGTATCCATCAGGTCTCTAGGGTATCCATCAGGTCTCTAGGGTATCCATCAGGTCTCTAGGGTATCCATCAGGTCTCTAGGGTATCCATCAGGTCTCTCGGGTATCCATCAGGTCTCTCGGGTATCCATCAGGTCTCTAGGGTCTCTGCAGAGAACTAATTTCCCCTTGGGGATTAATAAAAGTGTATATTCTTCTATCAGGTATCTAGGGTATCCATCAGGTCTCTAGGGTCTCTATCAGGTCTCTAGGGTATCCATCAGGTCTCTATCAGGTCTCTAGGGTATCCATCAGGTCTCTAGGGTCTCTAGGGTATCTATCAGGTCTCTAGGGTATCCATCAGGTCTCTATCAGGTCTCTAGGGTATCCATCAGGTCTCTATCAGGTCTCTAGGGTATCCATCAGGTCTCTAGGGTCTCTATCAGGTCTCTAAGGTATCCATCAGGTCTCTAGGGTATCCATCAGGTCTCTAGGGTCTCTAGGGTATCCATCAGGTCTCTAGGGTATCTATCAGGTCTCTCAGGTCTCTATCAGGTCTCTAGGGTCTCTGTAAGGTCTCTAGGGTCTATCAGGTCTCTATGAGGTCTCTATCAGGTCTCTATGAGGTCTCTATCAGGTCTCTATGAGGTATCTATAAGGTCTATATGGTCTCTAGGGTCTCTATCAGGTCTCTATGAGGTCTCTATGAGGTCTCTATCAGGTCTCTATCAGGTCTCTATCAGGTCTCTATCAGGTCTCTATCAGGTCTCTATGGTATCTATCAGGTCTATATGGTCTCTATCAGGTCTCTATATGGTCTCTATCAGGTCTCTATGAGGTCTATATGGTCTCTATGAGGTCTCTATGAGGTCTCTATGAGGTCTCTATGAGGTCTCTATGAGGTCTCTATGAGGTCTCTATGAGGTCTCTAGGGTCTGGTCTCACTGCGAGCGCCAGCTGCTGGACCGGCGCGTTGGAGGAGAACTGCTGCATGCAGCTGAGGATGGCTCTGACTCCGCCCCCCGTGGCGAAGGAGAGCCTCCATGGGAACGCCAGCACGAGGCGGCGGGCGAGCCGCAGCGCGGCGGCCACCAGGTCCCCGGAGGCCGAGGCCAGCAGCTCCACCAGCAGCTGCAGGACCTGGTCCCTGAGGGCCACGGGGACACAGGGCTCAGCAAGAGGGTCTAGCATAATGGACCTGGAGCCCACGGTCCCTCACCGGATGGTCTGGGCGGAGTCCGTCCTCGGGGCCCCCCTCTCCTGGGCCCCCGCCTCTTCCAGCAGCCTGGTGGCGAAGAGGACCGCGGCCAGCTGCTGACCCGGGTCCGAGCTGGACCCGGTCTTCAGGAGGTCCAGCACCCCCCCCAGCTTCTCCAGCAGTGTCTTCTGGGCCTGGACCCGAGGGTCATCGAACACTGCATGGGGGACAGAGGGTCCACATGGGCCGGACCCCCATAGAGGACAGAGGGTCCACATGGGCCGGACCCCCATGGGGGACAGAGGGTCCACATGGGCCAGACCCCCATAGAGGACAGAGGGTCCACATGGGCCGGACCCCCATGGAGGACAGAGGGTCCACATGGGCCAGACCCCCATAGAGGACAGAGGGTCCACATGGGCCGGACCCCCATGGAGGACAGAGGGTCCACATGGGCCAGACCCCCATAGAGGACAGAGGGTCCACATGGGCCGGACCCCCATGGAGGACAGAGGGTCCACATGGGCCGGACCCCCATAGAGGACAGAGGGTCCACATGGGCCAGACCCCCATAGAGGACAGAGGGTCCACATGGGCCGGACCCCCATAGAGGACAGACCCCCATATTGGACAGACCCCTATAGAGGACAGACCCCCATAGAGGACAGACCCCTTAGACCAGCGGTCGCCAACCCGTCGATCGCGATCGACCGGTCGATCTCGGAGACGTTCCCTGTCGATCTCCAAAATAAAATGAAAATAAAATCACAAACACATTGTTCCTCGATCTCGAACATTTTCTGAAGTGTCTTCTGAAACGTTTTCTTCCTGACTGGAAGATCGACGTCAGAAAAGATCTCCGCCTGATTTTAATGAACGCTTGAAAACCGGTTCTCTGACAGCCGTGTTGTCAGCTGTGCTCCCTGACAGAGGGGAGCGTATAGTACAGGTGGGGCGCAGGGGAAATGCAGAAAGACCTTTATTCATAACTTTACATATTACACAAGTTCAAAGTACAAGGACATACAACTACGTCATCAATAAATAAATGTTGTAATGCCTGTACCTTAGTGTAAATGTTTACGTTACGGCATTAACAAATTACGCCTGCGCATGCGCAACTGCCGAGATTCTTGGCGACTTGCCAGGTCTTACCTCCGTGAGTTGAGCTTTTCTGCTGTTGTCCTTCAAAACAAAAGCTCAACATTGAGCTGATGTGAACGTATTCACCAACGGGCTGACTTCAGAACCAATCCCAGATGAGAAAACTTTCATGAATACACATTTGCCCCAAAAAACTCGTCAGTGAAGTTGAGAAAATCATCAAATCAAAGACCAGGAGCTGGATTACTGACAGCAGCTCACAGACGGCCTCAGACTGTCTGTGCTTATGAAACTACAAGCTCACAGACAGAGTTCAGTCACAGCCGTCACACTGACTGGAGTCACATGACTTGATGGCATTATGATGAGAGCTGAACTTACATGAGTTGCACTGACTGATCATGTTGTAATGTAAATAAATATAACATTTATATTGGTAGTTCATCCAGCTGCTCATTGCAAATGTGTTTTTTCTTGTTCATATTGTGTGCGGTGAACAAATATCTTACTTTTATATTGCACTTAATTTCTGTGTTCCTGGTCTCATCAATTTGAAAGCTGGACCAAAGTGTTTTGATTTCATTCAATTAGAATTAGGCCAAATAAAAAGCCTCAAGTCATAAGTCCAGTCTGGACCGTCGTTTTCTCTCCACGCCTCAATAGGTAGATCTTGCCGGTCATGAAGGTGGAGGTCAGGGATCTTGGGCTCAAAAAGGTTGGTGACCACTGCCTTAGAGGACAGACCCCCATAGAGGACAGACCCCATAGAGGACAGACCCCTTAGAGGACAGACCCCATAGAGGACAGACCCCTATAGAGGACAGACCCCTTAGAGGACAGACCCCTTAGAGGACAGAAGAGGACAGACCCGAGGACAGACCCTTAGAGGACAGACCCCTTAGAGGACAGACCCCTTAGAGGACAGACCCCATAGAGGACAGACCCCATAGAGGACAGACCCTATAGAGGACAGACCCCTTAGAGGACAGACCCTATAGAGGACAGACCCCATAGAGGACAGACCCCATAGAGGACAGACCCCTTAGAGGACAGACCCCATAGAGGACAGACCCCATAGAGGACAGACCCTATAGAGGACAGACCCCCATAGAGGACAGACCCCCTTAGAGGACAGACCCCATAGAGGACAGACCCCATAGAGGACAGACCCCTTAGAGGACAGACCCCATAGAGGACAGACCCCATAGAGGACAGACCCCATAGAGGACAGACCCCTTAGAGGACAGACCCCAGAGGACAGACCCCATAGAGGACAGACCCAGGACAGACCCCTAGAGGACAGACCCCATAGAGGACAGACCCTTAGAGGACAGACCCGAGGACAGACCCCATAGAGGACAGACCCCATAGAGGACAGACCCACATAGAGGACAGACCCCGAGGACAGACCCCATAGAGGACAGACCCTATAGAGGACAGACCCCATAGAGGACAGACCCCCTTAGAGGACAGACCCCATAGAGGACAGACCCCTTAGAGGACAGACCCCTTAGAGGACAGACCCCCATAGAGGACAGACCCCGAGGACAGACCCTTAGAGGACAGACCCCTAGAGGACAGACCCAGAGGACAGACCCCTAGAGGACAGACCCCATAGAGACAGACCCCATAGAGGACAGACCCCCATAGAGGACAGACCCCCATAGAGGACAGACCCCATAGAGGACAGACCCCATAGAGGACAGACCCCATAGAGGACAGACCCCATAGAGGACAGACCCCCATAGAGGACAGACCCCCATAGAGGACAGACCCCCATAGAGGACAGACCCCCAGAGGACAGACCCCATAGAGGACAGACCCCATGGAGGACAGACCCCATAGAGGACAGACCCCCATAGAGGACAGACCCCTTAGAGGACAGACCCCTTAGAGGACAGACCCCATAGAGGACAGACCCCATAGAGGACAGACCCCATAGAGGACAGACCCCATAGAGGACAGACCCCATAGAGGACAGACCCCATGGAGGACAGACCCCCATAGAGGAGAGACCCCATAGAGGACAGACCCCTTAGAGGACAGACCCCATAGAGGACAGACCCCATAGAGGACAGACCCCATAGAGGACAGACCCCATAGAGGACAGACCCCATAGAGGACAGACCCCCATAGAGGACAGACCCCATAGAGGACAGACCCCATAGAGGACAGACCGACAGACCCTAGAGGACAGACCCCAGAGGACAGACCCCATGGAGGACAGACCCCTAGAGGACAGACCCTAGAGGAGAGACCCCATAGAGGAGAGACCCCATAGAGGACAGACCCCTTAGAGGACAGACCCCTAGAGGACAGACCCATAGAGGACAGACCCAGAGGACAGACCCCATAGAGGACAGACGAGGACAGAAGGACAGACCCCATAGAGACAGACCCCTATAGAGGACAGACCCCATAGAGGACAGACCCCATAGAGGACAGACCAGAGGACAGACCCATAGAGGACAGACCCCATAGAGGACAGACCCCATAGAGGACAGACCCCATAGAGGACAGACCCCCATAGAGGACAGACCCCATAGAGGACAGACCCCATAGAGGAGAGACCCCATAGAGGAGAGACCCCATAGAGGACAGACCCCATAGAGGACAGACCCCTTAGAGGACAGACCCCTTAGAGGACAGACCCCCATAGAGGACAGACCCCCATGGAGGACAGACGGGTCTCACCGAGGCCTCCTACCTTTCATGCGGTCCTCCAGGTCCTCGGGGTACCTGCTGTGGTCCTCTGGGGGCAGCTCGTGGTCCGGGCTGCCGGTCTCGGGGACCGGCGGAGGTCTCAGGTGCTCACCCGGTGGCCCCGCCCCCTGCTGGTGGCCCCGCCCCCTCAGGTCGAGCCTGGTGAAGCTGCGGGAGCTCAGCAGCTCGGTGAGGCTCGCCGACGGCAGATTCTGCTCCAGGTAGCGGAGCAGCTCCGTGGCCACGCCCCCGGGCACCGACAGGCCAATCAGAGCCCGGTCGTCCAGCTCCGCCTCCTTCGGGACGACAGACACACTGGTGATGTACGTGGGAAGACGAGACCTCGTTACCCAGCATGCTCCTTGCTCCGTGCGTCACCTGGTGGCCGAGGCCTCGCCGCAGGAGCCCGGTGACCTCCTGCTGCTGCGGGGCCTCCAGCCTCCTGATGAAGAACAGCAGCTCCCACCACTCGGCCCGGCTCAGGGGCCCGGGCTGCGGGGCCCCGGGCTGCGGGGGCAGGTAGGGCCAGGAGTAGAGGACCCCGGGGGGGCAGACGCTCCGACTCACTGGGGGAGGACAGACACCGTCAGCCCGACACGCAGACAGCTGGACACTCGGGGCAGGGGGGGGGGGGGGGGGTCCTACCGGCCGGGAGCCGGAGGGTCTCCGTCAGGCTGGAGGCCTCCTGCTGCGCCTCCTGCTGCGCCTCCTTCTCCTTCTCGCCGCCCTGGATCTCCACCATCTGCCAGTGGACCCAGTAGGTCCTGGACAGGGAGCTCCAGTAGACCTGAACACACACGGGTCAGGGGGGGGGGGGGGTCTGTGTGTGTGTGTGTGTGTGTGTCCCTCTGTGTGTGTGTCCCTCTGTGTGTGCATGTGTCCCTCTGTGTGTGTGTCCCTCTGTGTGTGTGTCCCTCTGTGTGTGTGTGTGTCCCTCTGTGTGTGTGTGTCCCTCTGTGTGTGTGTGTGTCCCTCTGTGTGTGTGTGTGTCCCTCTGTGTGTGTGTGTGTGTCCCTCTGTGTGTGTGTGTCCCTCTGTGTGTGTGTGTGTGTCTCACCTGGACAGGTGGCGAGCCGTCGTTGCTGTAGCGGAACTCCCCCTGGTCCCCGGCGCTGACTTCCTCGTAGTCCTCCAGCATGCGGACCGCCATGCCGCTCCTCAGGTGCTGCTGGACGTATTCCACGTACGCCGCGCGGCCGGCGAAGTCGGCGAGCGTCTTGTATCCGTTTCCCGTCTTCTTCTTCGGTGGTGCGGCGGGCGCAAAGGTGTCGGTCAGGGCGCTGGAACGAGTCTGGAAAATGGACCCGAGGACGGGCCCCGGCTCCGCCCCGCAGGCCCCGGCTCCTCCCACGCCGTGGGCGGAGCCGGGGGGGGGCCGGCGGTTCCGGTCCCAGCCCATCACGCGGACCAGCTCCGAGATCAGGCTGGCCATGGCCACGCTGAAGTCGAACTCTCGTTGGGTGCGCAGCCGCTCCGCTCGCTGGGCGCTGCTGGAGGAGGAGGCGGGGCTTGTGTCCGGTCCGTCAGAGGTTGACTCCGCCCCCGGCGTGTTGAGCTCGTCCATCAGAGACGTCACGCACAGGTAACGCTTCACCAGAGAGAAGAGCAGCTTCCCCGGAATCTGAGGCACAGCATCATTACTAGAGGGGGGGGGGGGGGGGGGCGCGTGTGCGTGTGCGTGTGCGTGTGTACCTGCGGCAGCTGCAGCCCCTGGAAGGAGACCCCGTGCTCCTCGCAGGACGGCGTGTCGGTGAACAGCTCCAGGAGAGTGCAGCGGTTCTCAAAGTCCATGTGCTGCTCCAGGTCCTGCTGGCTGAGGGCCAGCAGCACGTGGGCCCTGCTGCCTGCAGACAAGACACAGGGTCAGAGTCAGAGCCGCCTGCCGGCCAATCAGAGCGCAGCGTTACCTGCGTCGTGCGAGGCGAGCGCCCGCAGCATCTTGCCGGCGCCGCGCCGCGTGTGCGTGTCCTTGTTGCCTAGCAGCTCCATGAGGAGGCGCAGGGCGCCGGCCTCCTTGAACACGCCCACCAGCGGGCCGATGGCGGCGTAGGCGCTCAGCACGTGGACGGTGTGCGTGACGGCGAGCGAGGAGTCGCCGCTCTTGGCCGCCTGCGTGCGGGCGCGGCGCACCAGGCTCCTCACGTCCTCCTTCATGTCCGACAGCGCCGCCTCGTCGAAGGTGGCGCCCGCGGGGCGCTCCTCGCCGCGCCGCGCCTCCTGCTGCTCCGGCTTCCTGTTGCCCAGCAGGCCGGGGCAGTTGGCGTACACGTCCTGGGCGGACATCCACATCAGGACGTTCTCCGGCTTGCTCTCCGCCGCCGAGCCGCCCGACCCGGCGCCGCCGTCGTCGATGGCGACGAGGCACCAGCGAATCAGGTACTCCGGCTGCCCGGCGTGGTTGTGGCGCTGGCGGATCAGCTCCTCTGGGAACGCCTGCAGCCGCGGGCCCAGCTGGACCAGCCGGGTCCCCTGGCGCCGCTCAACCACCATGATGCCTGAGGTCAACACAGGAGGTCAGCTCCTCCTCTATATACACACACACACGTACACACACAGACACGCGCAGTGTCAGTAGAGTCACAGGCTGTGTCTACTACCGCGCACTTAACGAAGTACACTGCAATTCAGTGCACTGTATTGCAGTGCACTGCGTCGCTGATGAGTCTGTCTCAAATGGAACACTTACGTTAACCACTTGGCGGAAGTGACGGACGCAAATCTGTTCACGGCACCCGCGAAATTAAGCCGGGAGTGACGTTTGCAAATCTGCTTGCGATACCGTAACCCTTAAAGTGATAAAATGATGCACGTCTTGCCCTCTTGTTGCCCCTTGTTTACCTTTCTCCACCCCATGTGGAAACTGCGATACCTCCACAATCGCGGCAGGAGCCTCCGCCTTCTGGCTGAAGTCGAGATGGTATATGTACATTTAATTGTGATTTTGCCTTACCTTCACAGCATTGCTTCATGTAGTCGTTGCAATTAAATTCTCCTCGCTAGGTATGCTAAATTCTCAATGATCTTTGTCAGAAGTAGCCTTCTTCTTTGCAATCCACAGACACACCATATGGAAATAAAACATGACAAATCTGTACATGCTTGTCCCTAGATTCCAATTAGTTTTAAGAATTATCCACTGAAATGATAGTCATCATCTGCTTGAATTCACACAGTAATAGGCCTACTTTGACTGACTGTACTTTTATACACATCTCTGTTGTAGTGAAGTTCACCCTGATACAGGAATCAATGAGCAATTGAACACACAGGCATATTAATTATTGTTACAAACATGCATCACTTCTAATATAAATCAGAAAACGCAATAAAAGACTACAAAACCTCAATGACAACATTTTATTGATAAAATGACTTTCATATTAATATAATCTTCCCTTCCCCTCCCCTCCCCACACTCTACAGCAGCCACCCAGTCCCAGCGGCGCTGCCGTATCAATGCTGCAATGCCACTGCTGGCGTTGCATTGTGATGGCCACAGTGACATGAGGGTGGACTTCAGGCTCACCAGAGTCATTCAACGCCCTCATGGCTGTGCTGGGCACTGACTGACCACGGTTGGGGCCCCGAGATCTCCCGTCTAGTTTTTATTTGTTGGCTTGCCAGCGCCACCTCCTATCGGGCCATCGGGTGGTGGCCCGGGCCTTCGACAGGCCCCGGGCTCAGAGCATGATGCCAGGGTCCTGAATAACAGCCCCATCTTCTATGAGCAGTCATACCCTCCACCAGGATACTGTATCCTTGGGGATGGTGGCTCCCCTGCCTGTCCCAACCCATCTGCCTCATGACCCCCTTCAGGCAGCCTGTCCACCTCCAAGCTACAACTGCTGCCTGTCAAAGGCGAGGTGTGTTGTGGAGAGGTCCTTCGGGAGACTGAAGACGCGATGGCGGTCCATCTTCTTCAAGGCCCTGGAGGTGGATGTGAGGTGCCAGAGGTCATTGGAGCCAGATGTCGGGAGGGCAGCAGAGGACCAGCACCTCCAGGAAACGTCTCTGGGGCAGGAAACAGAAAGAGGATAGCCATTCAGTGCTCTGTCCCAGACCACGATTACATTTAAATTAATACATACACGACATTAAAAAAACAACGATGATTGAAAGCTACAATTATTTCTAGAAGGACAAGCTTAGATAGCTATCGTAACGGTATTAATTATCGGGCGGCGTGTGTGCAAACGCTCGCGGTGTCATGTTAACCCGTTATTAAACTGAGCATATCCATTGTTAATCCATTATTAAAGTTGCTATTTCGATTGGTTAACAGAACAGCCGTTGTTTAACACTGTCCGATGACTGACATAGCCATCTGTCGTCGGACTTGCCGCTGGAGCACGCGCTGGAGCCGACCTGCCCCGCTCGTCAAGCGGAAAGTGTCCGATAAAAGTGCACCTTCGTCGGACTGGCCGGGTGGTGGATTAGCCAGCTAGCTTATCATAACTGCCATGCAGATCCAATGGCATCTCATGCTACCTAGGTATGCTCACTAATCTGAGAATGGCATGTTAGTAGTACATTGTAATACCAGTACAATGTGTAACTACCGCTGATACTTACATTTACGGTCTGTAGCTTCGTGGTCTACCGCTTGTGCTGTCCGCCATTGTTTTAGAAATAAAATGAAAAGCTGGCGAAAGGGCTCCTCCTCTTCCGGTACGTCGCCAAGATGGCGGCCGCTTAGGGCGAGTAGTGTCCATCGTTTACATGTTCTGCCCGTTTGCAGAGCACCATCCGGGTACTTTCAGTGCACTGAATTCTGCTGGATTTTTCAGTGGCGCACTTCGAACACTGAAAGTCAGCTCCAAGTGCTCAAGTGCGCGGTAGTAGACACAGCCATGGTGTTCATAATACTCGTCATATTACTAAATATATGAGAAGCAACGTCAGCAGATCACTTCCTCTAGCATGCTAGCTGCCCGGACACACACGCCCGGCCCGGGGACACACACACACCCGGACACACACACACACACACACACACACACACATCTCCCGACCCCCGACCGCCGCCCAGGTGAGTCGGGCTTACCTGCCGCGTCACGCTCGTCCCCGTGGTCTCGGTGTCCTCCTTGCGCGCTGCTTCCTCTTCCGGTCCAAAGTGCCGCTGTTTGTCTGGTGCGCCTGAGCTGCGCTGCTGGATGCGCATGTGCGCAGTGTGCAGTCAGGGCGCAGCACCCGGCTCTTCTTCTTCTTCTACGGGTACCTTCTCCTCCTCGTCTTCTTCTTCTTCTTCTTCTTCTTGAGAGACTTTATGGCGAATGGCATCCAACAAAAGGCGCATTACCGCCACCTGCTGTCTTGGGGTGTGGTCCCTTTAAAACAGTGGTCCCCAAACTACGGCCCGCGGGCCGAATCCGGCCCGCCTCCCCATTTGGACCGGCCCCCTGAACAATACCAGAGACGCGTTCCGATTTATTATTTTTTTCACCTGGCCCGCTGCCGTTGAGATTGCAGTGAGACGCGGAGAAAATGTGGAGTGTTGCTCTTCGCAATAAAACATCTTTGATGGGACGTGTCGCTACTCGGCCAATCAGCGTTCAGATGTCCACAGCGTTTGGGAAGTTAGGTTAGCTTGGATGTTAGCCCACTACATCTGCTGCCGTCACGCTGCACGGTGTAGCGATGCTAACAAAGTACCCGTACGTTAAAAACGATGTGATTGAGCATATTTTTAGAATCGATACTTCATTAAAAGAGCGATCAGAGCGCACACGCTGCTCCGCTCCGTTAAATGCTGTCTGCACGCGCAGCGCTCACAGCGAGTGGCGCGCGCATCCAGGATTTTTCCTGGGTCAAAATGAGTCTTCGGTGCTCTCAAAAATGTTGCGCTGCGCACCGTCTGCTCGTGCAAGTCGGGCTGTTGAGTGAGTGATCAGCAGCTGGCCGCTCGGTCCATTCGCGCACCTCACAGTTGCGTATTGATCAGACAAGAAGACACGCTTATCAACTCCAGTGTTATCCCTACTATTATAACAGGGTGAAATCCCCCCCCCCCCCCATATTTTTAGTATCGATACTACATTAAAAGAGCGATCAGAGCGCACGCGCTGCTCCGTTAAATGCTGTCTGCATGCGCAGCGCTCACAGCGAGCGTGAGTGATGCGCGCGCACAGGTGAGCACACTCTCACTTCTCATTACCCCCCCGGGCTGGCCCTCCATCAGACAAGGCAAACGTTATGTGGCCCTCACAGGAAAAAGTTTGGGGACCCCTGCTTTAAAACATATAAAATATAAACCTCTGTCCTGCCACCTTTCACCCACTGCAGTACCGCTGCTGCCCACCAGGGGAATGCAGCTCTTCACGGGAGCTTCCAGCTTCCCTTCAGTCTCCTCTGTGTCCATGGTAACGAGGCTCAGCCTGGGGTATCTAGTGACTGTGTGTGTGTTACTGGGGTATCTAGTGACTGTGTGTGTTAGTGGGGTATCTAGTGACTGTGTGTGTGTTACTGGGGTATCTAGTGACTGTGTGTGTTAGTGGGGTATCTAGTGACTGTGTGTGTTACTGGGGTATCTAGTGACTGTGTGTGTGTTACTGGGGTATCTAGTGACTGTGTGTGTGTTAGTGGGGTATCTAGTGACTGTGTGTGTTAGTGACTGTGTGTGTGTTACTGGGGTATCTAGTGACTGTGTGTGTTAGTGGGGTATCTAGTGACTGTGTGTGTGTTAGTGGGGTATCTAGTGACTGTGTGTGTGTTAGTGGGGTATCTAGTGACTGTGTGTGTGTTAGTGGGGTAGTGACTGTGTGTGTGTTAGTGGGGTATCTAGTGACTGTGTGTGTTAGTGATGTATCTAGTGACTGTGTGTGTGTTAGTGGGGTATCTAGTGACTGTGTGTGTGTTAGTGGGGTATCTAGTGACTGTGTGTGTGTTAGTGGGGTATCTAGTGACTGTGTGTGTTAGTGGGGTATCTAGTGACTGTGTGTGTGTTAGTGGGGTATCTAGTGACTGTGTGTGTGTTACTGGGGTATCTAGTGACTGTGTGTGTTAGTGGGGTATCTAGTGACTGTGTGTGTTACTGGGGTATCTAGTGACTGTGTGTGTGTTAGTGGGGTATCTAGTGACTGTGTGTGTGTTACTGGGGTATCTAGTGACTGTGTGTGTGTTAGTGGGGTATCTAGTGACTGTGTGTGTGTTACTGGGGTATCTAGTGACTGTGTGTGTTAGTGGGGTATCTAGTGACTGTGTGTGTTAGTGGGGTATCTAGTGACTGTGTGTGTGTTACTGGGGTATCTAGTGACTGTGTGTGTTAGTGGGGTATCTAGTGACTGTGTGTGTGTTAGTGGGGTATCTAGTGACTGTGTGTGTGTTAGTGGGGTATCTAGTGACTGTGTGTGTTAGTGGGGTATCTAGTGACTGTGTGTGTTAGTGGGGTATCTAGTGACTGTGTGTGTTAGTGGGGTATCTAGTGACTGTGTGTGTTAGTGGGGTATCTAGTGACTGTGTGTGTGTTAGTGGCATCTAGTGACTGTGTGTGTGTTAGTGGGGTATCTAGTGACTGTGTGTGTTAGTGCGGTATCTAGTGACTGTGTGTGTTAGTGGGGTATCTAGTGACTGTGTGTGTTAGTGGGGTATCTAGTGACTGTGTGTGTTAGTGATGTATCTAGTGACTGTGTGTGTGTTAGTGGGGTATCTAGTGACTGTGTGTGTGTTAGTGGGGTATCTAGTGACTGTGTGTGTGTTACTGGGGTATCTAGTGACTGTGTGTGTGTTACTGGGGTAGTGACTGTGTGTGTGTTAGTGGGGTATCTAGTGACTGTGTGTGTGTTACTGGGGTAGTGACTGTGTGTGTGTTAGTGGGGTATCTAGTGACTGTGTGTGTGTTACTGGGGTATCTAGTGACTGTGTGTGTGTTACTGGGGTATCTAGTGACTGTGTGTGTTACTGGGGTATCTAGTGACTGTGTGTGTGTTACTGGGGTATCTAGTGACTGTGTGTGTTAGTGGGGTATCTAGTGACTGTGTGTGTGTTAGTGGGGTATCTAGTGACTGTGTGTGTTAGTGGGGTATCTAGTGACTGTGTGTGTTAGTGGGGTATCTAGTGACTGTGTGTGTTAGTGGGGTATCTAGTGACTGTGTGTGTTAGTGGGGTATCTAGTGACTGTTAGTGTGTTACTGGGGTAGTGACTGTGTGTGTGTTAGTGGGGTATCTAGTGACTGTGTGTGTTACTGGGGTATCTAGTGACTGTGTGTGTGTTAGTGGGGTATCTAGTGACTGTGTGTGTGTTACTGGGGTATCTAGTGACTGTGTGTGTTACTGGGGTATCTAGTGACTGTGTGTGTGTTACTGGGGTATCTAGTGACTGTGTGTGTGTTACTGGGGTAGTGACTGTGTGTGTGTTAGTGGGGTATCTAGTGACTGTGTGTGTGTTACTGGGGTATCTAGTGACTGTGTGTGTGTTACTGGGGTATCTAGTGACTGTGTGTGTGTTAGTGGGGTATCTAGTGACTGTGTGTGTGTTACTGGGGTATCTAGTGACTGTGTGTGTTAGTGGGGTATCTAGTGACTGTGTGTGTGTTAGTGGGGTATCTAGTGACTGTGTGTGTGTTACTGGGGTATCTAGTGACTGTGTGTGTGTTACTGGGGTATCTAGTGACTGTGTGTGTTAGTGGGGTATCTAGTGACTGTGTGTGTGTTAGTGGGGCATCTAGTGACTGTGTGTGTTACTGGGGTATCTAGTGACTGTGTGTGTTAGTGGGGTATCTAGTGACTGTGTGTGTGTTACTGGGGTATCTAGTGACTGTGTGTGTTAGTGGGGTATCTAGTGACTGTGTGTGTTAGTGGGGTATCTAGTGACTGTGTGTGTGTTACTGGGGTATCTAGTGACTGTGTGTGTGTTACTGGAGTATCTAGTGACTGTGTGTGTTAGTGGGGTATCTAGTGACTGTGTGTGTGTTAGTGGGGTATCTAGTGACTGTGTGTGTGTTACTGGGGTATCTAGTGACTGTGTGTGTGTTAGTGGGGTATCTAGTGACTGTGTGTGTTACTGGGATATCTAGTGACTGTGTGTGTGTTACTGGGGTATCTAGTGACTGTGTGTGTGTTAGTGGGGTATCTAGTGACTGTGTGTGTTACTGGGGTATCTAGTGACTGTGTGTGTGTTACTGGGGTATCTAGTGACTGTGTGTGTTAGTGGGGTATCTAGTGACTGTGTGTGTTACTGGGGTAGTGACTGTGTGTGTGTTAGTGGGGTATCTAGTGACTGTGTGTGTGTTACTGGGGTATCTAGTGACTGTGTGTGTGTTAGTGGGGTATCTAGTGACTGTGTGTGTTACTGGGGTATCTAGTGACTGTGTGTGTGTTAGTGGGGTAGTGACTGTGTGTGTGTTAGTGGGGTATCTAGTGACTGTGTGTGTTAGTGGGGTATCTAGTGACTGTGTGTGTGTTAGTGGTGTATCTAGTGACTGTGTGTGTGTTAGTGGGGTATCTAGTGACTGTGTGTGTGTTAGTGGGGTATCTAGTGACTGTGTGTGTTAGTGGGGTATCTAGTGACTGTGTGTGTGTTAGTGGGGTATCTAGTGACTGTGTGTGTTAGTGGGGTATCTAGTGACTGTGTGTGTGTTACTGGGGTATCTAGTGACTGTGTGTGTTAGTGGGGTATCTAGTGACTGTATGTGTGTTACTGGGGTATCTAGTGACTGTGTGTGTTAGTGGGTATCTAGTGACTGTGTGTGTGTTACTGGGGTATCTAGTGACTGTGTGTGTTAGTGGGGTATCTAGTGACTGTGTGTGTGTTACTGGGGTATCTAGTGACTGTGTGTGTTAGTGGGGTATCTAGTGACTGTGTGTGTGTTAGTGGGGTATCTAGTGACTGTGTGTTAGTGGGGTATCTAGTGACTGTGTGTGTTACTGGGGGTATCTAGTGACTGTGTGTGTGTTAGTGGGGTATCTAGTGACTGTGTGTGTTAGTGGGGTATCTAGTGACTGTGTGTGTGTTAGTGGGGTATCTAGTGACTGTGTGTGTGTTAGTGGGGTATCTAGTGACTGTGTGTGTTAGTGGGGTATCTAGTGACTGTGTGTGTGTTAGTGGGGTATCTAGTGACTGTGTGTGTGTTAGTGGGGTATCTAGTGACTGTTAGTGTGTTACTGGGGTAGTGACTGTGTGTGTGTTAGTGGGGTATCTAGTGACTGTTAGTGTGTTACTGGGGTAGTGACTGTGTGTGTGTTAGTGGGGTATCTAGTGACTGTATGTGTGTTACTGGGGTATCTAGTGACTGTGTGTGTTAGTGGGGTATCTAGTGACTGTATGTGTGTTACTGGGGTATCTAGTGACTGTGTGTGTTAGTGGGGTATCTAGTGACTGTGTGTGTGTTACTGGGGTATCTAGTGACTGTGTGTGTGTTAGTGGGGTATCTAGTGACTGTGTGTGTGTTACTGGGGTAGTGACTGTGTGTGTGTTAGTGGGGTATCTAGTGACTGTGTGTGTGTTAGTGGGGTATCTAGTGACTGTGTGTGTGTTAGTGGGGTATCTAGTGACTGTGTGTGTGTTAGTGGGGTATCTAGTGACTGTTAGTGTGTTAGTGGGGTATCTAGTGACTGTTAGTGTGTTACTGGGGTAGTGACTGTGTGTGTGTTAGTGGGGTATCTAGTGACTGTTAGTGTGTTACTGGGGTAGTGACTGTGTGTGTGTTAGTGGGGTATCTAGTGACTGTGTGTGTGTTAGTGGGGTATCTAGTGACTGTGTGTGTGTTAGTGGGGTATCTAGTGACTGTGTGTGTTAGTGGGGTATCTAGTGACTGTTAGTGTGTTAGTGGGGTATCTAGTGACTGTTAGTGTGTTACTGGGGTAGTGACTGTGTGTGTGTTACTGGGGTATCTAGTGACTGTGTGTGTGTTAGTGGGGTAGTGACTGTGTGTGTGTTACTGGGGTATCTAGTGACTGTGTGTGTGTTAGTGGGGTATCTAGTGACTGTGTGTGTTAGTGGGGTATCTAGTGACTGTTAGTGTGTTAGTGGGGTATCTAGTGACTGTTAGTGTGTTACTGGGGTAGTGACTGTGTGTGTGTTAGTGGGGTATCTAGTGACTGTGTGTGTGTTAGTGGGGTATCTAGTGACTGTTAGTGTGTTACTGGGGTAGTGACTGTGTGTGTGTTAGTGGGGTATCTAGTGACTGTGTGTGTTAGTGGGGTATCTAGTGACTGTGTGTGTGTTAGTGGGGTATCTAGTGACTGTTAGTGTGTTAGTGGGGTATCTAGTGACTGTTAGTGTGTTACTGGGGTATCTAGTGACTGTGTGTGTGTTAGTGGGGTATCTAGTGACTGTGTGTGTGTTACTGGGGTATCTATTGACTGTTAGTGTGTGAGTGGGGTATCTAGTGACTGTTGGTGTGTTAGTGGGGTATATATTGACTGTTAGTCGTGTATAAACATACATAAGAAAATGTGACATGTTTACATTATTACATTTGGGATTTTAATCTGAGCGGAATAAACGTTTTATTTTGAAACGCTCGGCCGGAAGTACCTCTCTGTCCGTTACTCCCGGTTCATGGCGGCGGGATAACGGCGGACTGTCCGGAGCTCCAGCGGCACGTTCATGGGGGAACCGTGACGGAACACCGGAGAGAACTGGAGAGGAGGAGGAAGAGGAGGAGGAGGAAGAAGAGGAAGAAGAGGAGGAAGAGGAGGATAACTTTTCCCGCCGTAAGAAAACTAGTTGCGCGTGTGTGTGTGTGCACGCGTGCGTGCGTGTGTTGTGGTTTTTGCCCCGCGAGCCTTTTGTTCCTCGCGGCTCCGTTGCCATGGTGAAGCTCCATCAGCTCGCGAGACAGAGACTGTGACGTCATCAACGTTACTTTGGTATTGTGTTGATGACATGAATGTGTTCATCACTTAAAGGTGTTAATGACTGTATACAGAAGCAGTATATAAAGTTATTAACACTTTATAGTGATGAACACAATCATGTAATACATACAATAATTAATAAAGATGTATGCAGTATAAAGTACAACAGTTCCCTCTTCATTGAAAAGTACAAAAAGGCCCAAATTGTACTTCAATCTAGTAAAAAACACTGTTACTCTGTTACAAGTAGATGTCCACAGTAAA
This sequence comes from Pseudoliparis swirei, assembly GCF_029220125.1. Lineage (NCBI taxonomy): Eukaryota > Metazoa > Chordata > Actinopteri > Perciformes > Liparidae > Pseudoliparis > Pseudoliparis swirei. The sequence goes on from NW_026613263.1 coordinate 586,919, forward strand.
CGAGTTAGTAGAGTCATGATGAGTTAGTAGAGTCATGGTGAGTTAGTAGAGTCATGATGAGTTAGTAGGAGTCATGGTGAGTTAGTAGAGTCATGGTGAGTTAGGAGTCATGGTGAGTTAGTAGAGTCATGACGAGTTAGTAGAGTCATGGTGAGTTAGTAGAGTCATGGTGAGTTAGGAGTCATGGTGAGTTAGTAGAGTCATGGTGAGTTAGGAGTCATGGTGAGTTAGTAGAGTCATGGTGAGTTAGAGTCATGGTGAGTTAGTAGAGTCATGCCGAGTTAGTAGGAGTCATGGTGAGTTAGTAGAGTCATGGTGAGTTAGTAGAGTCATGGTGAGTTAGTAGAGTCATGATGAGTTAGTAGAGTCATGATGAGTTAGAGTCATGATGAGTTAGTAGAGTCATGGCGAGTTAGTAGGAGTCATGATGAGTTAGTAGAGTCATGATGAGTTAGTAGAGTCATGACGAGTTAGTAGAGTCATGATGAGTTAGTAGAGTCATGGCGAGTTAGTAGGAGTCATGATGAGTTAGTAGAGTCATGACGAGTTAGTAGGAGTCATGGTGAGTTAGTAGAGTCATGACGAGTTAGTAGAGTCATGACGAGTTAGTAGAGTCATGGTGAGTTAGTAGGAGTCATGATGAGTTAGTAGAGTCATGGTGAGTTAGTAGAGTCATGGTGAGTTAGTAGGAGTCATGATGAGTTAGTAGAGTCATGAGTTAGTAGAGTCATGATGAGTTAGTAGAGTCATGACGAGTTAGTAGAGTCATGGTGAGTTAGTAGAGTCATGGTGAGTTAGTAGAGTCATGACGAGTTAGTAGAGTCATGTTATATATACATATATATTACATATATATGTATATATATATATTACATATATATATGTATATATATATATATTACATATATATACACTACCGTTCAAAAGTTTGGGATCACCCAGACAATTTTGTGTTTTCCATGGAAACTCACACTTTTATTTATCAAATGAGTTGCAAAATGTATAGAAAATATAGTCAAGACATTGACAAGGTTAGAAATAATGATTTGTATTTGAAGTATTAATTTTGTTCTTCAAACTTTGCTTTCGTCAAAGAATGCTCCTTTTGCAGCAATTCCAGCATTGCAGACCTTTGTCATTCTAGCTGTTAATTAGTTGAGGTAATCTGTTGAAATGTCACCCCACGCTTCCTGAAGCACATCCACAAGTTGGATTGGCTTGATGGGCACTTCTTGAGGACCATACGGTCAAGCTGCTCCCACAACAGCTCAATGGTTGAGATCTGGTGACTGGCCACTCCATTACAGACAGCAAGCTGCCTGCTTCTTCCCTCAAGAGTTCTTGCACAATGTGGAGGTGTGCTTTGGGTCATCGTCCTGTTGGAGGAGGACATTGGCTCCAATCAAGCGCTGCCCACAGGGTATGGCATGGCGTTGCCAAATGGAGTGATAGCCTTCCTTATTTAAAATCCCTTTCACCTGGTACAAATCTCCCACTTTCCCAGCACCAAAGCAGCCCCAGACCATCACATGACCTCCACCATGCTTGACAGATGGTGTCAGGCACTCTTCCAGCATCTTTTCACCTGTTCTGCGTCTCACAAATGTTCTTCTGTGTGATCCAAACACCTCAAACTTGGATTCATCTGTCCAGAACACCTTTTTCCAATCTTCCTCTGTCCAATGCCTGTGTTCTTTTGCCCATACCAATCTTTTCTTTTGATTGGCCAGTCTCAGATATGGCTTTTTCTTTGCCACTCTGCCTAGAGGCCAGCATCCCGGAGTCGCCTCTTCACTGTCGACGTTGACACTGGCGTTTAGCGGGTACCATTTAAAGAAGCTGCCAGTTGAGGACCTGTGAGGCGTCTATTTCTCAAACTAGAGACTCTAATGTACTTGTCTTCTTGCTGAGTTGTGCACCGGGGCCTCCCACTTCTCTTTCTGCTCTGGTTAGAGCCCGTTTGTGCTGTTCTCTGAAGGGAGTAGTACACACCGCTGGAGGACATTTTCAGTTTCTTTGCAATTTCTCCCATGGACTAGCCTTAATTTCTAAGAACAAGAATAGACTGGCGAGTTTCACATGAAAGTTCTTTTTTTCTGGCCATTTTGAGAGTCTTATCGAAGTCACAAATGTGATGCTCCAGATAATCAACTAGCTCAAAGGAAGGCCAGTTGTATAGCTTATATCTCCAGCATAACTGTTTTCAGCTGTGCTAACATAATTGCACAAGGGTTTTCAAGGGTTTTCTAATCAGACATTAGTCTTCTAAGGCGATAACACAATGTACCATTAGAACACTGGAGTGATAGTTGATGGAAATGGGCCTCTATACACCTATGGAGATATTTCATTAGAAACCAGACGTTTCCACCTAGAATAGTCATTTACCACATTAACAATGTAGAGAGTGTATTTCTGATTGATTTAATGTTATCTTCATTGAAAAAAACTGCTTTTCTTTGAAAAATAAGGACATTTCTCAGTGATCCCAAACTTTTGAACGGTAGTGTATATATATTACATATATTTATTACATATATATGTATATATATATATATTACATATATATATATATTACATAGATGTAATATATATTTATATGTATATATATATATTACATATATATATATTACATATATATATATGTAATATATATGTATATTACATATATATATATATATTACATAGATGTAATATGCATTCACCATGACTCCTGCAGCTGTGATGCGTGGGGATGGAGCAGCCCAGCCGCTACGTCTCCCAGCTGAAGGTGGAGTTCGACCGCTGCGACACGACGGCCACCGGCTTCCTGGACGGGGAGCAGCTGACGGAGCTCTGCAGGAAGCTGGAGCTGGACCCCCACCTGCTGCTGGACCGGCTGATGGGGGGCCCCCACAGCAGGGTACTGGTTCTACTGGTTTACTGGTCCTAGTCTCTGGGACTGGTTCCTAGTCTCTGTGACTGGTTCCTAGTATCTGGTGACTGGTTCCTAGTCTCTGTGACTGGTTCTTAGTCTCTGGGACTGGTTCCTAGTCTCTGGGACTGGTTCCTAGTCTCTGGGACTGGTTCCTAGTCTCTGTGACTGGTTCTTAGTCTCTGGGACTGGTTCCTAGTCTCTGTGACTGGTTCCTAGTCTCTGTGACTGGTTCCTAGTCTCTGTGACTGGTTCTTAGTCTCTGGGACTGGTTCCTAGTCTCTGTGACTGGTTCCTAGTCTCTGGGACTGGTTCCTAGTCTCTGTGACTGGTTCCTAGTCTCTGTGACTGGTTCCTAGTCTCTGTGACTGGTTCCTAGTCTCTGTGACTGGTTCCTAGTCTCTGGTGACTGGTTCCTAGTCTCTGGGACTGGTTCCTAGTCTCTGTGACTGGTTCCTAGTCTCTGGGACTGGTTCTTAGTCTCTGGTGACTGGTTCCTAGTCTCTGTGACTGGTTCCTAGTCTCTGATCATTCTTAGTCTTGGACTGACTTAGTCTCTGGGACTGGTTCCTAGTCTCTGGTGACTGGTTCCTAGTCTCTGTGACTGGTTCCTAGTCTCTGGTGACTGGTTCCTAGTCTCTGGGACTGGTTCCTAGTCTCTGTGACTGGTTCTTAGTCTCTGTGACTGGTTCCTAGTCTCTGGGACTGGTTCTTAGTCTCTGTGACTGGTTCCTAGTCTCTGTGACTGGTTCCTAGTCTCTGTGACTGGTTCCTAGTCTCTGGGACTGGTTCTTAGTCTCTGTGACTGGTTCTTAGTCTCTGTGACTGGTTCCTAGTCTCTGTGACTGGTTCCTAGTCTCTGGGACTGGTTCCTAGTCTCTGGGACTGGTTCCTAGTCTCTGTGACTGGTTCCTAGTCTCTGTGACTGGTTCCTAGTCTCTGGGACTGGTTCCTAGTCTCTGGTGACTGGTTCCTAGTCTCTGTGACTGGTTCTTAGTCTCTGGGACTGGTTCTTAGTCTCTGGGACTGGTTCCTAGTCTCTGTGACTGGTTCTTAGTCTCTGGGACTGGTTCTTAGTCTCTGGGACTGGTTCTTAGTCTCTGTGACTGGTTCCTAGTCTCTGTGACTGGTTCTTAGTCTCTGTGACTGGTTCCTAGTCTCTGTGACTGGTTCCTAGTCTCTGGGACTGGTTCC
>NW_026613263.1:592026-614467 GCF_029220125.1 Pseudoliparis swirei
GTGTGTATGTGTGAGAGTGTGTGTCTGTTTGTGTGTGTGTGTATGTGTGTGTCTGTTTGTGTGTGTGTATGTGTGAGAGTGTGTGTCTGTTTGTGTGTGTATGTGTGAGTGTGTGTGTATGTGTGAGAGTGTGTGTCTGTTTGTGTGTGTGTGTATGTGTGAGTCTGTTTGTGTGTGTATGTGAGAGTGTGTCTGTATGTGAGTGTGTGTGTGATTGTGTCTGTTTATGTGTGTGTATGTGTCTGTTTGTGTGTATGTGTGAGTGCAGCGTGTGAGAGTGTGTGTCTGTTTGTGTGTGTGTGTAGAGTGTATGTCTGTGTGTGTGTATGTGTGAGAGTGTGTGTCTGTTTGTGTGTGAGTGAGTGTGTGTCTGTTTGTGTGTGTATGTGAGAGTGTGTGTCTGTTTGTGTGTGTATGTGTGAGTGTGTGTCTGTTTGTGTGTGTGTATGTGTGAGAGTGTGTGTCTGTTTGTGTGTGTATGTGTGAGTGTGTGTCTGTTTGTGTGTGTATGTGTGAGAGTGTGTGTCTGTTTGTGTGTATGTGGAGGGCGTGTGTATGTGAGAGTGTGTGTGTTTAGTCTGTGTATGTGTGAGAGAGTGTGTCTGTTTGTGTGTATGTTATGAGTGTGTGTCTGTTTGTGTGTGTATGTGTGAGTGTGTGTCTGTTTGTGTGTGTGTGTGTGTGTGTCTGTGTGTGTGTGTGTGTGAGAGTGTGTGTCTGTTTGTGTGTGTGTGTATGTGTGAGTGTGTGTCTGTTTGTGTGTGTATGTGTGAGTGTGTGTCTGTTTGTGTGTGTATGTGTTAGAATGTGTGAGTCTGTTTGTGTACATGTGTGAGTCTGTTTGTGTGTATATGTGTGAGTGTGTGTCTGTTTGTGTGTGTGTATGTGTGAGTGTGTCTGTTTGTGTGTGTGTGTATGTGTGAGTGTGTGTCTGTTTGTGTGTGTGTATGTGTGAGAGTGTGTGTCTGTTTGTGTGTGTGTATGTGTGAGTGTGTGTCTGTTTGTGTGTATGTGTGTGTGTCTGTTTGTGTGTATGTGTTAGAGTGTGTGTGTGTCTGTTTGTGTGTGTGAGTGTGTGTCTGTTTGTGTGTGTGTGTTAGAGTGTGTGTGTGTCTGTTTGTGTGTGTGTGAGTGTGTGTCTGTTTGTGTGTGTGTGTGTGTTAGAGTGTGTGTGTGTCTCTGTGTGTGTTAGAGTGTGTGTGTGTCTGTGTGAGTATGTGTCTGTTTGTGTGAGTGTGTGTGTGTCTATGTGTGTGTGTGTGTGTGACCACCTGTTGCCTTCCATTCCCAACACACTCCCTTCATTCTTTTCTTTCTCGAGCAAACACACTGAAAGAAAAGAAATGTGTGTGAGACGAGTGTCTTCCTCACTTACATACCACAGCCCAGGCACACACACACACACACACTCTCACACACACACACACACACATACTCATACACTCACTCTCACACTCACACACTCTCACACACACTCTCACACAGGCATGTCAGTTCCTGTCTTGGTGACGGTAATCTCTGGAAAATGATCTGCTGGTTGTTTCCTGCCAGTCGGCTGTGTGGGCAGAGCGCCCTGAGGCTGAGAGGAGGAGGAGGAGGAGGAGGAGGAGGAGGAGGAGACGGATACACACAACATGAACAGGTCTGACGGGACACACCAGGAGATCAGCAGCAGAAACAGGAAGTACCAGGTAGGAACAGGAAGCGGGAACCACAGGGTTCTAGGTCCAGGTCCCAGGTGGACCAGGACCTAGAACAGGACCAGGACCATCGTGGGTCACATGGAAAGGAACTCAAGCAGCAAGCCTTTATTATTACTCTTTATTATCACGATCGTTAGCAGCAGGAAAGTTACCGGGTAACTTGGAGAGGATCTGTGTCTGATCCTTGTCCTCTCACTACTGGGGTTCCTCAAGGCTCCGTCCTGGGTCCCCTCCTCTTCTCTCTGTACACAAATTCTCTCGGCTCTGTCATTCGTTCGCATGGCTTCTCCTACCATAGCTATGCTGATGACACCCAACTGATCTTCTCGTTTCCACCATCCGAAACACGGGTGGCGGCACGAATCTCTGCCTGTCTGACTGACATCTCTCAGTGGATGTCTGCTCACCACCTGAAGATCAACCCTGACAAGACTGAGCTACTATTCCTTCCAGGGAAAGGCTCCCCACCCACGACCTGACTATCACCTTCAACAGCTCTGTGTTGGCCCCTACCCGGACTGCCAGGAACCTCGGGGTGACACTCGACAGTCAACTCTCCCTGACGGCCAACATCGCTGCGACGACGCGTTCCTGTAGGTACATGCTGCACAACATCAGGAGAATACGTCCTCTTCTTACTCAGAAGGCGGCGCAGGTTCTGATCCAGGCTCTGGTCATTTCACGCCTCGACTACTGCAACTCCCTCCTGGCTGGTCTGCCTGCTAAGGCCATCCGACCCCTGCAGCTCATCCAGAATGCAGCAGCTCGACTGGTCTTCAGCCTCCCGAAATTCACCCACACCACTCCGCTCCTCCGCTCTCTCCACTGGTTACCGATGGCTGCTCGCATCCGCTTCAAAACACTGGTCCTGGCGTACGTGCTCTAGACGGATCGAGCCCCGTCTACATCCGGGCTGTCGTCACACCGTACTCCCCGGCACGATCGCACAGCTCGGCATCAGCCAATCTACTTGTGCCTCCTGCACCGAGCTAATCACTGAATCCAGACTGTTTGCTGTCCTGGCTCCTCAGTGGTGGAACGAGCTCCCCACTGACATCAGGACAGCAGAAAGTCTCTACATCTTCCGTCGGAGACTGAAAACACACCTTTTCCGACTATATCTGGATTAAAACACAGATTAGCACTTCAGTGGCACTTAGATAGCACTTACTTATGGTACTTTTGTAGTTCGACTATGTTGAGGAAATGTTACTTCCTGTATTCTTGTTGTTCTTAGTTTGTACTCTAGGTTGAAATGCACTTATTGTAAGTCGCTTTGGATAAAAGCGTCTGCTAAATGACATGTAATGTAATGTAAAAGAAGAACAACAAGAAGAACAGGATGTAGACAGTTGGTCTAGTTTATGCTTCATGTTCCTCATCTTACTGATCCACCAGGTAGCTCGGGTTCTCTGTGCTCTACAAGTTCAGGTTCTCTGTTCTCTACCTGTTCAGGGTCTGTGTTCTCTCTACAGGAGAACATTCCTGTGACAGGACTACTAACAGTCTCTTCCGTCTCAGGTGGTCTCGGTCCTCCAGGTGTCCAACATGTCCTCCATCCTGCTGAGCTTCTGCATCGTCCTCGTGGCCCCGCTCTGCAAAGGTCAAGGTGAGGTCACATATACAAGTCTTTAGCCCCAGACCAGTAGAGAACCACTACCCCAGACCAGTGGAGGACCACTACCCCAGACCAGTAGAGAACCACTACCCCAGATCAGTGGAGGACCACTACCCCAGACCAGTGGAGGACCACTACCCCAGACCAGTAGATAACCACTACCCAGACCAGTGGAGGACCACTACCCAGACCAGTGGAGGACCACTACCCAGACCAGTGGAGGACCACTACCCAGACCAGTGGAGGACCACTACCCCAGACCAGTGGAGAACCACTACCCCAGACCAGTGGAGGACCACTACCCAAGACCAGTAGAGAACCACTACCCAGACCAGTAGAGAACCACTACCCCAGACCAGTGGAGAACCACTACCCAAGACCAGTAGAGAACCACTACCCCAGACCAGTGGAGGACCACTACCCCAGAGCAGTAGAGAACCACTACCCCAGACCAGTGGAGGACCACTACCCCAGAGCAGTAGAGAACCACTACCCCAGACCAGTAGAGAACCACTACCCCAGACCAGTAGAGAACCACTACCCCAGACCAGTGGAGAACCACTACGCCAGACCAGTGGAGAACCACTACCCCAGACCAGTGGAGGACCACTACCCCAGACCAGTAGAGAACCACTACCCCAGACCAGTAGAGAACCACTACCCCAGACCAGTAGAGAACCACTACCCCAGACCAGTGGAGGACCACTACCCCAGACCAGTAGAGAACCACTACCCCAGACCAGTGGAGGACCACTACCCCAGACCAGTGGAGGACCACTACCCCAGACCAGTGGAGGACCACTACCCCAGACCAGTGGAGGACCACTACCCCAGACCAGTAGAGAACCACTACCCCAGACCAGTAGAGAACCACTACCCCAGACCAGTGGAGAACCACAACCCCAGACCAGTGGAGGACCACTACCCCAGACCAGTGGAGAACCACTACCCAGACCAGTGGAGGACCACTACCCCAGACCAGTAGAGAACCACTACCCCAGACCAGTGGAGGACCACTACCCCAGACCAGTGGAGGACCACTACCCCAGACCAGTAGAGAACCACTACCCCAGACCAGTAGAGAACCACTACCCCAGACCAGTGGAGGACCACTACCCCAGATCAGTAGAGAACCACTACCCCAGACCAGTGGAGGACCACTACCCCAGACCAGTGGAGGACCACTACCCCAGACCAGTAGAGAACCACTACCCCAGACCAATGGAGAACCACTACCCCAGACCAGTGGAGGACCACTACCCCAGACCAGTAGATAACCACTACCCAGACCAGTAGATAACCACTACCCCAGACCAGTGGAGAACCACTACCCCAGACCAGTAGAGAACCACTACCCCAGACCAGTGGAGAACCACTACCCCAGACCAGTGGAGAACCACTACCCAGACCAGTAGAGAACCACTACCCCAGACCAGTGGAGAACCACTACCCCAGACCAGTGGAGAACCACAACCCCAGACCAGTGGAGGACCACTACCCCAGACCAGTGGAGAACCACTACCCAGACCAGTGGAGGACCACTACCCCAGACCAGTAGAGAACCACTACCCCAGACCAGTGGAGGACCACTACCCCAGACCAGTAGAGAACCACTACCCCAGACCAGTGGAGGACCACTACCCCAGACCAGTAGAGAACCACTACCCCAGACCAGTAGAGAACCACTACCCCAGACCAGTGGAGAACCACTACCCCAGACCAGTGGAGGACCACTACCCCAGACCAGTAGATAACCACTACCCAGACCAGTAGATAACCACTACCCCAGACCAGTGGAGAACCACTACCCCAGACCAGTAGAGAACCACTACCCCAGACCAGTGGAGAACCACTACCCCAGACCATTCACTTCTTGTTCTTCTTCTCTGCAGGAAGTGACTGCAGCTGTAACGTCACCAACAGCCGCTGTGATGAGTCTGGAGTCTGCAGGTGAGACCTGTCAATCACCTTGTAGCCCCGCTCTAAAGCATCCCCTGCTCCACGCTCCAGGCCTTGTAGTTTCTAAAGGCCCAAACTAGGATCCGACCCGGAGCAGTGATGTAGCGGACTGTTGTGGTCCAGAGGGAGCCTGGAGGTCTACTCTTGCTCTGGTCCTGATCCAAACACAGAGGGGACAGAGTCAAGGACTCAGAGACATCCGGATCCAGATCTGATGAGGATCCTCCTATTGGAGGTCTTCTGGTCTTGATCCTCCAGAAGACGATGCAGGAGGACCGGGTTGAGAGGACGGTGGATGATGTCTCTGTGTGTCTCCAGGTGTGACCCCGGGTGGGAGGGCGAGCGGTGCGAGCGCTGCGTGCCGACGCCCGGCTGCCGCCACGGTTCCTGTCAGCAGCCGTGGCAGTGCCGCTGCGAGGCCGGCTGGGGGGGGCGCTTTTGTGACAAAGGTCTGGTCTCGTCCTGGTCTCGTTTGGCGTCTCTGTCGGCCCCGGTCTCACCCCGTCTCCTGTTGCAGACCTGTCGCTGTGCTCGGCGAGGCCGCCGTGTCAGAACGGGGCGACCTGCGTGATGGAGGACAGTGCCGGGTACACCTGTCTGTGTCCCGGAGGATTCTACGGCCGGAACTGCCAGCTGAAGACCGGCCCCTGTACCCAGAGGAGGTCTGTGCAGGTTTCCCTTGAGACCACCTGAACGGAGTCCTTCTCTAGTCGTCTTAAAACCGTTCTGAACATTTTAAAAGCTGATTTATAAGTTTGAATCCTCCTCCTTTCCCCTCCAGGTCTCCATGTAAAAATGGCGGTCTCTGTGAAGACGCCGACGGCTTTGCGGTGGATCTGGCGTGCCGCTGCCTGGCCGGCTTCACGGGTCGGCGCTGTGAGACGGACGTGGACGACTGCCTGATGAGACCGTGTGCCAACGGCGCCACCTGCCTGGATGGCGTCAATCGCTTCTCGTGCCTCTGCCCCGCCGGTTTCTCCGGGCGCTTCTGCACCGTCAACCTGGACGACTGTGCCAGCCGGCCCTGCCTCAACGCCGGCCGCTGCCTGGACCGGGCCGGCGGCTTCCACTGCATCTGTCGGCCTGGTTACGCCGGAGCCACCTGCGAGACGGAGGCGAGGAGCCGCGAGCCTGGCCGGACGGCGGTGCCGGGGTGGGAGGGGGATGGAGGAGCAGGCAGGACCAGACCTTCCGCGACCATAAACGAGAGGAGCGGCGCCGGCACCAGCGGCGGGAACGGCAGTCGTGATGGTGGCGGGCCTTTTAAAGTGACGGTGAGCGAACGGCGCACCACCGGCCTGTCGGAGGTCCACCTCATCGTCCTGGTGGTTCTGGCCGGCGCAACGCTGGCCGTGGTGGCTCTGACCGCCACCCTCGTGCTGCAAGGCTACTGCATGGCCTGTGGCCACACCCCCTGCTGGCCGCTGACATCATCATCACAACATGGTGGCCGGCGGGCGCCGCAGGATGATCTGGGGGGTCAGATCGGCTTCCTGTACGGAGCGGAACCAGAGAAGAAGAAGCTGAATACCGAGGTCACTTAGACGGAGCGAACAGAGAGAGGAGGACATGCTCTCTGAGGTCGGAGGTCAAAGGACCGTCAGGTCTGAAGGGGGATCCAGTTCTCCGAGTCAAATCCTGGTGTTAATAAGCCGTGACCAACATGTTTGTATTCATCATGTGACTCGTGATGTCTTTACCCACAATTCACCTCTGGCTGCAGAGATGGGCCGCGGTCACTCGAGGACATGGGCCGTTGAGGAAGACGTTGGGATCCGGGTCATGAACTCAATTCACTTGATGGAATGTACAGGACCTTTTATATCACATTAATTGTTTTAATGTTCGCTGTATTTTAAACTTTACACAAAATAAATGAGTTAAGAATCATATGTTTTATGTGATTTCAAAGCGGAAATGAACCATGTGAGTCAGTGAGCTGGGAGGCAGCTGTTTCCACCCGTTTACAGTCTTTATGCTAAGCTAAGCTATTTCTCTGATTAGAAATATAAAATATTGTACTTTTTAATGTACTACATCACAGATGTAAATATTGTACTTTTGCTTTACTATATATCAGAGGTAGCTATTGTACTTTTACTGGTTTACATTTATTTGACTGATTTACTTTATAAATGATGTATTATATATATTATACATGTCATACAAATGAGCTGCTCCTTTAAAATGATGAACACATTCATGCATCAATGTTATGTTTCATTCTGCATCCGATTGTTGGTACTTTAAGTATACCTTGATGTTCATACTGTTGTACCTTTACGTCACTTTGAATGCAGGACTTTTAAATGTATCAGAATATTTCTACTCTGTGGTATCATTAGTAAACATGTGTTGTTGTCAGTAAAGATGTGTTGTGGTCAGTAAACATGTGTTATAATAATAATAATAACCTTCAATTTTATATAGCGCTTCTCTAAATACCCGAAGTCGCTTACAGAGTCCAGAGTCCAGTTGTCATACACACACACAGTCATCCCTGTGGTGGTAAGCTACATCAGTAGCCACAGCTACCCTGGGGCAGACTGACAAGCGAGGCAGCCAATCAGCGCCTACGGCCCCTCCCCCAATCAGCGCCTACGGCCCCTCCACCAATCAGCGCCTACGGCCCCTCCACCACCACCAACACTCATTCACATCCATACGAGCCGGGGTGAGGCTGCGGTGCATGTCTTTATGGTGGTGGGGGAAACCGGAGGACCCGGAGTAAACCCACACAGGCACGAGGAGAACACGAGGAGACCACGAGGAGACCACGAGGAGAACAAGAGGAGAACACGCTCCACACAGAAAGGACCTGGAACGACCGGGACGACCGGGATTCGAACCCAGGGCCTTCTTGCTGTGAGGCGACAGTGATAACCACTGAGCCACCGTGCTGCCCGTGGTCAGAAAACATGTGTTGTTGTCAGTAAACATGTGTTGTGGTCAGTAAACATGTGTTGTTGTCAGTAAACATGTGTTGTCAGTAAACATTTGTTGTGGTCAGTAAACATGTAGGTAGCCTGCCAAAGGGTAGCCTGCCAAAGGGTAGCCTGCCAAAGGGTAGCCTGCCAAAGGGTAGCCTGCCAAAGGGTAGCCTGCCAAAGGATAGTCTGCCAAAGGGTAGCCTGCCAAAGGGTAGCCTGCCAAAGGGTAGTCTGCCAAAGGGTAGCCCGCCAAAGGGTAGCCCGCCAAAGGGTAGTCTGCCAAAGGGTAGCCTGCCAAAGGGTAGTCTGCCAAAGGGTAGCCTGCCAAAGGGTAGCCTGCCAAAGGGTAGCCTGCCAAAGGGTAGTCTGCCAAAGGGTAGCCTGCCAAAGGGTAGCCCGCCAAAGGGTAGTCTGCCAAAGGGTAGCCTGCCAAAGAGTAGTCTGCCAAAGGGTAGCCTGCCAAAGAGTAGTCTGACAAAGGGTAGCCTGCCAAAGGGTGGTCTGCCAAAGGGTAGCCTGCCAAAGAGTAGTCTGGCAAAGGGTAGTGTGCCAAAGGGTAAACTGCCAAAGGGTAGTCTGTCAAAGGGTAGACTGCCAAAGGGTAGCCTGCCAAAGGGTAGCCTGCCAAAGGGTAGTCTGCCAAAGGGTAGCCTGCCAAAGGGTAGCCTGCCAAAGAGTAGTCTGCCAAAGGGTAGCCTGCCAAAGAGTAGCCTGCCAAAGGGTAGCCTGCCAAAGGGTAGTCTGCCAAAGGGTAGTCTGCCAAAGGGTAGCCTGCCAAAGGGTAGCCTGACAAAGGGTAGCCTGCCAAAGGGTAGCCTGCCAAAGAGTAGTCTGCCAAAGAGTAGTCTGCCAAAGGGTAGCCTGCCAAAGGGTAGCCTGACAAAGGGTAGTCTGCCAAAGGGTAGCCTGCCAAAGGGTAGTCTGCCAAAGGGTAGTCTGCCAAAGGGTAGCCTGCCAAAGGGTAGCCTGCCAAAGGGTAGTCTGTCAAAGAGTAGTCTGCCAAAGGGTAGCCTGCCAAAGAGTAGTCTGCCAAAGGGTAGCCTGCCAAAGGGTAGCCTGCCAAAGAGTAGTCTGCCAAAGGGTAGCCTGCCAAAGAGTAGCCTGCCAAAGGGTAGCCTGCCAAAGAGTAGTCTGCCAAAGGGTAGCCTGCCAAAGAGTAGTCTGCCAAAGGGTAGCCTGCCAAAGAGTAGTCTGCCAAAGAGTAGTCTGCCAAAGGGTAGCCTGTCAAAGTCTTAGCAGAGCTAAGAGCATAGCGGATAAAACATAACACAAATAGTACCAACAATAAGACTTACTAGACGGAGGAATTAAGAAGTATGTGGAGACACAGGATACGTGACTTGTCTGTTACACAGCCAATAGAGAACTGCCCTCACCCTCCAGTGAGGCTTTTTATTGACACTCAAATAAACAGTTCACGCCCACACACAGGTGGCTCAAATCAGGTTCATTGGTCACATCAATCAGTTCAAGTTGCCCAATGTCCAATCACACAATATGAGAGCTTATCTCAACACCCCCACTTGCTCTTACTTTGTGAAGTTCATAAGTACATTGTTCAGTACATCATTTTCCAAAAATAAATTCATCAAACTTATTCAACTTAAATTTGGTAGCAGGCTTTGTCATCACATCTGCTACCATTTCCTCAGTAGCGCAGTATTCTAATACAATGTGACCATCGTTCACAGTGGACCTAATGAAATGATACTTGATGTCAATATGTTTACATCTCTGTCGGCTGACAGGATCCTTTGCTAAAGCAATTGTACCTTGGTTGTCTTCGAAAACCTTAGGTTGTGGATACTTCTGTTTATCAAGACCTTCAAGAAGCTGTTTCAGATACAGGCACTCTTGAATTGTGGCTACTAAAGCCATATACTCTGCCTCACAAGTGGACAGTGCAACAGTGGGCTGCTTTTTGGTTTTCCAGGAAACCAGTGTGCCCTTTTTTGTTAGGCTCACACAATAACCAGTGGTACTGCGTCTATCATTGTCAGCTGCCCAATCTGCGTCACTGTATGCTTGTAGACCTAAAGTATCACATTTTGTGTAACACAACCCTTTGTCACTTGTACCTTTAAGATACCGGAGAACATGTTTAACTGTAACCCATTGCTCATCAGTTGGCTCTGAAAAGTACTGTGACAGCTTGCTTACAACAAAACTTAAATCAGGTCTCGTACAAACAGACAAATAGATGAGGCTACCGACTACCTCTCTATACTTTCTGACGTCTATCATCATGTCGGCACCATCAGTGTAGTTTAGTTTTTGTTCACAAGGTGTAGACCTTGGTTTGCAATCCTGCATGTCAAATCTTTCCAGGATTTTGTCAACATACTTTGCTTGTGACATTTTCACACAGTTATCAAACTGGTTGAAATCAATACCCAGAAAATGTCTGAGTCTTCCCAAATCTTTCATTTGGAACCTGGATGCAAGCATCGCTTTCACAGACTTTAGCGCATTCTCATCACTTGCAGCAATGATCAAATCGTCAACCCAGATCACCATTAACACCTTGTCGTGTTCCGTTTCTCTGTGTAAACACAATTGTCTGCTTGATTTTGTACAAAATGATTCTTTGTGAGATAATCATGCAACACTTTGTTCCAATTTCTGCCCGATTGTTTTAGCCCATATAATGAGCGTTCTAGCTTACAGACCAACTTTTCATTGGTGCTAGATTTCACCTCGTAACCCTCTGGTTGTTCCATGTAGATCTCACAGTCTATCGGTGCATTTAAGTAGGCCGTTTTGACATCCATCTGGTGCAAAATCAAGTCGTCCTGTGCTGCTTTCTGCATCAACACTCTGACACTAGTCAGGTTAGCAGTAGGAAAAAATGTCTCCTTGTAGTCAACTCCCAATTTTTGACTGTAACCCTTTGCCACATACCTGGCCTTGTATCTCTCAGACCCATCACTGTTTTTCTTTAGAGCATAAACCCATCTACCCCCCACTGCTTTTTTACTCGGAGGCAAGTTGGTTAGAGTAAATGTGTTATTTGCTTTAAGAGACTGCATTTCTTCATCCATGGCATTAACCCACTCTTTTGATTTGTCTGAGCTCATGGCTCCTTCAAAAGTTACAGGTATGTCGCAAATGACTTTATAACAGTAATCAATGTTACTTTGGACCTGGTCCATTTTTCCAGCAGACTGAGAAACATTGTCACGTAGGTAAAATGGCTTCCTTCTCACTCTAGAAGGGTAAGTTCTAGGCTCATGCTTAACTTCAACTGCTCTCGGTTGGCTACTCTCCTCAGTCTCAATGACTGGAACCTCTTCAGTCTCAAGGACTGGGATTGCATTCTGCCTGAATCTATCTGCTCTGTATTCTACCATCAGATCATCATCATCAGCCTCAACATTAGTCTGAGTCTGTTGCTCAACCCCAGGCTGAGAAACAAACTTGACTAATCTATTTCTCTGCACCTTCGCTGTCAGGAAAATAGATAAGGTATGCTGGACTGGTTTTGTCATACCCAACAAAACACCTTCTACACCCCTTGGGTCAAGTTTTTTCTTGTCTTGAACATAAGCAAAACACTTTGAGCCAAACTTTTGCATTTTGGACAGGTTGGGTTGTCTCCCAGTCAACGCCTGTACTGGTGTTTGCTTTGTTCGTTTGTTGAAACAACGGTTTCTAATCACTGCTGCTGTCTGTACAGCATACGGCCACAGACCTTTTGGTAGGCCACTCTCAATTAACATGCATCTTGCCATATCAAAAAGTGTGCGCCAATTTCGCTCAGCCGTTCCATTTTGATGTGGAGAATACGGAGCTGAGGTCTCGTGCCTAATAGCATTTTTAACCATTAAAGATTTGAAACTCTTAGCAGTGTACTCTGTACCATTATCTGATCGCAAACGCTTAATTTTGCCATAAGGCGCTACATCGGCCAGAAACCGCTCAGTGGCTTGCACTGTGTCACTCTTATTTTTAAGGAAATACACAAATACAGCACTGGAAAAATCATCAGTAAACGACAGTGTATACTTAAACCCCTCTCTGGACTCTGGGGATATTGGTCCTGCCAAATCTGTGTGGACCAGCCCTAGTGGCTCTGTAGCTCTAGCATCAGGCTCTCTATTTATGGTCTGCACAAATTTGCCCTGAATACATACATCACAGTGTGGAGGTTTACTGGTTGCCCCTTTAATTTGCATGCCCTCGACAACAGGTGGCAACTTCAACACATCCTCATAGTTAGTGACCCAATACTTCATGCCACGTTTGTAAATCAAGACACCCTTTAACTTGGTCATCACATTTCACATCATTATCTACCGTGTGTAAATAATAAAGCCTGTTGTGTACGTGTATGTGGAATTTCGTACCATTTCTGTGAATCAGAATGTCCTCTCCTTTCTTGAAGATCACCGTCGCGTCACTTGCTGTAGCCGCTTTTACAGAAAAGATGTCTTGCGGATAGGAGGGGATGTACAACGCGTCTTTCAGCGTTGTTCTCAGCTGTCGACCTGTGCTGTCCGTCAGACAGACCACCGCGTCGCCTCGCCGCTCTGCTACGCCGCTGCACCGGGTGCCGTCGGCCAGCTCAACACAGTGTGACTCGGCCTTGAACTCGCCGTTGAAACACTTGAACTTGGCGAGGTCTGTAACGATGTGCGAGGTCGCCCCGCAGTCGACCATCAGGCCCCTCACGTTGACATCTTGGCTCGGCTGGACATCTGCTGGCATGTCGCTCAACCGGAACGCATACTCGTCCTCCTCCTCCGTCTGCTCTGAAGCTTTACGGGCGTCATCTCGGCCTCGTCGCTTCTTGCTCCGACAGGTCTCGCTGCTGTGTGTGTCGCTCCTGCAGTAGCTGCACCACACTTTGCGCTGACAAGCGCGGGCGAGGTGTCCGTGTGTCCCACACCTGAAACACCCCGGGCTCGCGTCCCCCGTCGCCAGCTGCTGCTGCTGCTGCTGCTGCTCACGTTCGCCTGGACCTGCACCTCGTCTGGTGGGTCTCGCTGCTCGTCGCCCCCGTACTGTCATCACATTGTCCTCAGTGTCTGGAGCACGCATCTTCTCTGTGTCCTCGTAGCTTCGCAGTTTCGTCTTGAATTCAGGAAACGCCACGGTCTCATCTCTTTGCGTGATGTAGATAACAAACGGTTTAAACGATTCGGGAAGCCCTTTTAGAACCATAGCTACAAGTAGCCCGTCACTCAAAGTCTCGCCTGCGTTTCTTAACGCTGTGCTGACTGTCTCAGCACGTATCACATAGTCGGTTACACTCTCGCTGCTTGACTTCTGGAGCGAGGTGAGCTCAGTATAAAGGCTGATAATTCTTGGCTTTCCTCTGCCTTGGTAATAGTTTCTCAAAATAAGTAGTGCTGCTCTACCGTCGTCGGGTGCTTCCCGCATCACCAGGGACAGGCTCTTATCATCCAGAAACTGGATAAGCTCAGCATATGCTTCTTCATTCTTTGCCTCATTCCGCAGCAGTTGCTCTTCGTCCTCTGTCACAGGCACTCTCAGAATGGTTTCTTTCAACCCTTGCAGACGAAGATGGCCCAAGAACTTAGTCTCCCACAATTCATAATTATTTTCATCCCCGTCAAATAACAAGCGCGACCAGCGGCTCCCACTCGGCTCTACTGGCTTTCTGCTACTAGTCATGTTTGGTGCCTACACGCACCTAGTCTTAAGTGTTAGTTTTAAATGTTTTGCTCTATAGGTTTTCGCCATCACCTGGGCCCATAATTCAATTCAATTCAATTCAGTTTATTTGTATAGCCAATTTCACAAATTACAAATTTGTCTCGGAGTGCTTTACAATCTGTACACATAGACATCCCTGCCCCAAAACCTCACATCGGACCAGGAAAAACTCCCAAATAACCTTCAGGAGAGCAACAGAGGAGGATCCCTCTCCAGGATGGACAGATGCAATAGATGTAATGTGTACAGAAGGACAGATTTAGAGTTAAAATACATTCAATGAATATGACAGAGTGTATGAATAGTTCATAGTAGGCATATTCCACGATGGAGACCTCCACGATCCATCAGGCAGATGGCAGTGGGGAGGAGGAGTGGGCGGAGTCTCAACAGTGGGCGGAGTCTCAACAGGACAGTGGCGTAGTCATGAGCAGGAATTCCACTGTTACGATCTCAGACACTTAGGAAGTAGGACCCAATTGCACGACCCGGGAGACAGAGATAAAGTATTTGTAAGTACTTTATTTTTCGGTTCTGCCGTGAACAAAATGAAAGCGCTCACGTAGTGAGGGATCAAAAACTTTTCAAGAGCACAACATAACCCGACCTGATCATGGCAAAAGACCAGACGAACTGACAAGGAACACTGGGAGACAGGGGAATTTAAGCACATGGTAACAAGACACAGGTGGGACCAATCAGGGGCGGGGCTGACACTGATGAGCATAGGAGACAGGTGTGATGACAGGTGAACACAATCAGGAAGCCTGGAATGAGAGAAAGCGAACATAAATGTCATGAACCTCTCTAGCATATCTGTCGGTGCACAACAGTACCCCCCTCTAGGGCCAACTCCTGATGGCCCAGGCTGATTGTAAAAGTCGTGGATAAGAGTCTTGTCTGATAAATGAAGCAGCTATCCAGCTTCTAGCCTCAGGACCGTAACCTTCCAGTCTACCAGGAATTGCTTGCCCTCCCCTATTACGGACCTCCAGTAGCTTACGGACCTTGTAAACGTCACCCCTTCAAAGAACTGGGGCGGTGGAGGGGCTTGAGGCGGGAACAAGTGTGCTCACACACCGGCTTGATTTACTAACGTGAAACGTTGGGTGCACTCTCAAGGTCCTGGGAGTTGCAAGCTGCAGCCGGGTTGATGACTCTGGACACTGAAACGGACCCACAAATCTCGGAGCCAGTTTTGAGGCGACATGGAGTGGTAAGTCTTTGGTAGAGAGCCAAACCTTTGGCCTGGACTGTAGGAGGAGCGACCCTGCGATGAACGTCCGCAACAGCCTTCATCCGAGCTGAACTGGAGAAGAGACTGGCGAGCACCAGCCCAACCTCTGCGACAACGCCTGATCATGGCATGTGCCGATGGAACCATCACCTCTTCCTCGTTGTTAGGAAAAGTGGAGGCTGGAAACCATTGACACAATGGAATGGAGAGAGACCTGTGGCCGCAGTAGGAAGGGTATTGTGGGCAACCTCACCCATGTGAGGTGGTCACCCAGGTGGTCTGGTTCCGGAGACGAGACAACGAGCGTAGTCTCTAGTTCTTGGTTCAGACGCTCCGACTGTCCATTTGACTGAGGGTGATATCCTGATGACAGGCTGACGGTGGCACCTATGAGTCGACAAAACTCTTTCCAGAAGGCGGAAATGAATTGTGGACCCCTGTCGGAAACAATGTCATTAGGGAATCCATGGATCCTGAATACGTGATTCATCATGACCTCTGCGTGACTTTGGCAGAGGGAAGCTTGGTCAATGGGATGAAGTGAGCCATCTTTGAAAATCGATCAACCACTGTTAGAACCGTAGTCTTGCCTCTGGATGAGGGAAATCCTGTCACAAAATCCATCGAAATGTGTGACCAAGGACGATGGGGAATCGGCAGCGGCTGGAGCAAGCCCATCTTAACTTGAGATGAGGTCTTATTACACGCACACACCGGACAAGCCGCTACATACTCGCCACATTTTCTTCATGGATGGCCACCAGAAACGTTGTTGAATTTCTGAACATTGTTCTTGCTACTCCCGGATGGCACGCAACCACAGATGAGTGAGCCCAGTGGATGACCTTGGAGTGAAGAGCCTCAGGAACAAACAGCAGATTGTTGGGACACTCGCTAGGCGCTGGATTCATGACATTTGCCTCTTTAACGTCTGACTCCACTTGCCAGGAAAAGGCTCCGATCACCCGGTTAAGTGGAAGGATGGTCTTGGGCTCCACCGCGGTTCGGGATCGTAAAGACGAGACAAAGCATCGGTTTTTGATTCTGAGACCGGACGAAAAGAGAGTGTGAAGTTGAATCTACTAAAGAAAAGTGTCCACCTGGCCTGACGTGAGTTGAGACGCTTAGCCTTTCTTATATATTCTAGATTCTTGTGATCTGTCCAGACTAAAAACGGTTGTTCTGCACCCTCAGCCAGTGTCTCCATTCCTCGAGGGCAGCTTTTACAGCTAACAATTCCTTGTTTCCCACGTCATAATTCCGCTCTGCCGTTGTCAACTTCATGACAGGTAAGCACATGGATGCATCTTGTTGTCTTCTGCAGAACGTTGATACAGTACTCCTCCAATTTCCTCATTGGAAGCATCCACCTCGACCATAAACTGGCGCTGGGGATCTGGAATGGTGAGTATGGGAGCTGAGGTGAATCTATCTCTGAGAAGTTTGAAAGCAAGATCCGCCTGGGGGGTCCACTTGAAGGAACCTTAGGAGAAGTCAGAACATGCAGAGGAGCAGCAACAGAACTGAAATTCCTAATAAACTTCCTATAGAAGTTAGCAAATCCTAGGAACTGCTGAACCTTTTTCCTGGAGTCTGGTGTGGGCCACTGGGATACTGCACTGACTTTCGCAGGATCCATTTGGATATGATTAGGTGAGACTATGTATCCTAAGAAAGACACCTCTTCTGTGTGGAACTCGCACTTCTCTGCCTTGACATATAGCTGATTATCCAGTAGTTTCTGCAAAACTTGGCGGACATGGTTAACATGAGATTTAGCGTCTGGGGAGAAAATCAGTATGTCATCCAGATACACAAACACTGAAATATTCAAGAATTCCAAAACCTCATTCACAAAAGCTTGAAAAACAGCGGTGCATTGCACAGTCCAAAAGGCATTACCAAGTACTCATAGTGACCATTCTGAGTGTTGAATCCAGTCTTCCACTCATCCCCTTGTTTTATTCTAACCAAGTGATATGCATTTCTTAAATCCAACTTGGTGAATATCTTGGCCGATTGAAGCAGTTCAAAAGCAGATGACATGAGTGGCAGAGGATAGCGGTTCTTCACCGTAATGTCATTTAGTGGACTGTAGTCTATGCAAGGTCTCAGAGACCCGCCTTTCTTTCCCACAAAGAATCCGCTCCGGCTGGAGACGATGAAGGACTTGATAATCCCTGATTCGAGTGAAGAGGAGATGTATTCATCCATTGCTGTTCTTTCAGGTCTCGAAATCGAGTAAAGTCTCCCTTGGGAATGGGGGCTCCGGTAAGAGATCAATGGGACAGTCAAAATCTCGTGAGGAGGTAGCGACAAGGCTTTAGACTTGTTAAACGCTTCTTTTAAATCATGGTAACAGGAAGGTACCTTGTGTAGATCAGGATAGTCAGGGTGATCTATAATGATCCTACTAGAGTCTGTTGGTGCATTAACAGGTTGCGAAAGTTTACACCTGCCCTCACAATCCTCTCCCCATTCCTTAACTTTCCTGAAGGCCAGTCTATGTGAGGATTGTGGATCTTCAGCCAAGGAAACCCCAAAATAATCGGGTGCTGAGTCGACTCAAAATATGAAATTGCATGCTCGTATGGTCCTTATTTATAGTAATCCGTATGGGCTCAGTGCAATGGGTAATATGAACAACAAGCGGCCGTCTAAGGCACTGGCACTAACAGGATGAGATAGCGGACAGTTTTTATTTTTAGCTGTTTGACTAGGCCCCAGTCTATAAGGCTTTCGTCAGCCCTGAGTCTATTAACACACCCTGGTCAATGGTCTGATTGTTAATACAAATGTCTACCTGAGTAACAGGTCGAGGAGGGAAGTCTGGAAACTTGCTCACCAGCGCCTCCTTTGACTGGTGAGCACGATCTTTTCCCGGCATGAAGCGAGTTGATGACCGGCTGGCCGCAGTAGAAACAGCAACCTCCCAGACGGCGCTGCCTCTCCTCCAGAGAAAGCCTGGTTCTTCCAAGCTGCATGGGTTCACCGGAGTCATTCGGAAGTGTAGTCCTCTGATGGTCCGGTAACATGAGCTGGAAATCCTCCGCTGGCGGCGCGACCCTCCAGGCGAATTCTGGAAGCTGGGAATAACATCTCGGTTGCGTCGACGCCTCTCTCTTTCCAAGACGTTATCGATCCGATGGCCACAGCGATGAGGGATTCCAGATCCCGGTGTTCCAGTGGAGCCAGCTGGTCCTTTATCGGTTCCGAAAGTCCTGTCATGAAGGCGTCACGAAGAGCCGGAATATTCCATCCGCTGTCCGCTGCTGCTGTACGAACTCGATGGCATAATCAACCACCTGACGGTTGAGCTGACGTATTTGAAACAGTCTTCTGCTGGCCTCCGTAGCAGGCGATGAGTGGTCAAAAATGCGCCTCATAGTCTCTATGAAATCGGCCAATGAGTAACATAGTTCGGTGTCTCTAGACCATTCTGCAGTAGCCCAGGCTGCAGCTCTTCCCATTAAATGAGACACAAACGCCACTTTACCATGCTCAGATAAAAAGCTGCTGGGTTGTGTTGAAAATGCAGATCACACTGTACCAGAAAGGCTCTGCAATTCAAGAGTCTCCGGAAAATCTCTCCGGAAGAGCCAGCCGTACCGGGGAGGAAACAGCCTGACCTGGGACGTCAGCTGGAGTATTGACAGGCAAATTCTCAGCTGTGGATGACGCCACCGGAGGAGCAGTCTGTTGATGAGTGAAAAATTATTCATTTGGGCAACCAGTTGTTGCATCTGTGTAGATAATTCTTCCTGAACCCCGCCTGGCGTCCTCTCAGCTCTTGTATTTCCGGCTGACTTTGTCCAGTTTTTCCTCGTGATGAAAAATCGTCACGCCCACCGACAGAGCGGCGTGAAGCGTTTTGGGTCGGCTGGGTCCATAATGTGGTCAGTCTGTTCTGTTACGATCTCAGACACTTAGGAAGTAGGACCCAATTGCACGACCCGGGAGACAGAGATAAAGTATTTGTAAGTACTTTATTTTTCGGTTCTGCCGTGAACAAAATGAAAGCGCTCACGTAGTGAGGGATCAAAAACTTTTCAAGAGCACAACATAACCCGACCTGATCATGGCAAAAGACCAGACGAACTGACAAGGAACACTGGGAGACAGGGGAATTTAAGCACATGGTAACAAGACACAGGTGGGACCAATCAGGGGCGGGGCTGACACTGATGAGCATAGGAGACAGGTGTGATGACAGGTGAAAACAATCAGGAAGCCTGGAATGAGAGAAAGCGAACATAAATGTCATGAACCTCTCTAGCATATCTGTCGGTGCACAACATCCACGACCCAGACGATCCATCAGGCAGATAGGATCTATGCCGTCTCATAGGGTCCGATGACCCCATGAGACGTGAAGTCAAAAGGACTCCGGGGAGAAAGCAGAGTTAGTAACATGTGATTGAGAGATGAACATTCATCCTTATGGAGAGAAAAAAGAGATAGGTACTCAGTGCATCCTAAAACGTCACCAGGCAGCTATAAGCCTATAGCAGCATATCAAGGGGCTGGACCAGGGCAAACCTGATTCAGCCCTAACTATAAGCTCTGTCAAAGAGGAAGGTCTTAAGTCTACTCTTAAACGAGGTGACTGTGTCTGCCTCCCGGACTGAAATTGGAAGCTGGTTCCATAAAGAAGGAGCTTGATAACTAAAGGCTCTGGCCCCCATTCTACTTTTTAAGACTCTAGGAACTACAAGTAGTCCCGCATTTAGTGAGCGTAGCTCTCTAGTGGGGCAATATGGTACTACAAGCTCCTTAAGATATGATGGAGCATCACCAATCAAGGCTTTGTAGGTTAAGAGAAGAATTTTAAAAGTGATTCTTGATTTTACTGGGAGCCAGTGCAGAGCAGCTAGTGCAGGAGTGATGTGATCTCTTTTCTTAGTTTAGTGAGAACATGAGCTGCAGCATTCTGGATCAACTGGAGGGACCTAAGAGATTTATTAGAGCAGCCTGATAATAAGGAGTTGCAGTAATCCAGTCTCAAGTAACGAACGCTATGGAACTAATTTTTCTGCATCTTTTGAGACAAGATGTGCCTGATTTTGAAATATTACGAGATGAAAGAATGCAGTCCTTGAGATTTGCTTTACGTGGAGTTAAAGGACAAGTCCCATCAAAGATAACGCCAAGATTCTTTACAGTGGTGTTGGATGCCAGGGCAATGCCGCCTACAGAATCCACATCACCAGATAATTGATCTCTGAGGGGCTCAGGCCGATTAAAATTACTTCGGTTTTGTCTGAGTTTAACATCAAGAAGTTGCAGGTCATCCATGTTTTTATGTCTTTAAGACATGCTTGAATTTTACAGAGTTGGTTGCTCTCCTCTGGTTTTATCGATAGATATAGTTGAGTATCATCTGTATAACAATGAAAGTTTATGGAGTGTTTCCTGATAATATTGCCCAAAGGAAGCATATATAAGGTGAATAAATTGGTCCAAGCACAGAACCTTGTGGAACTCCGTGATTAACGTTAGTGGTTATCGAGGCCATCGCTACAAATACAAACTGAGATTGATCTGATAAATAGGATTTAAACCAAATTAGTGCCGTGCCTGAAATGCCAATCGACTGCTCCAGTCTCTGTAACAGGATGTCATGGTCAATGGTGTCGAATGCAGCACTAAGGTCCAACAAGACCAGGACAGAGAGGAGTCCTTTATCTGCTGCCATTAAGAGGTCATTTGTAATTTTCACCAGTGTCATTCTCGGTGCTGTGGTGTTTTCTAAATCCTGATTGAAATTTCTCAAATAAACTATTATGATGTAGAAAGTCGCACAACTGATTTGCGACCACTTTCTCAAGGATCTTGAGAGGAAGGGGAGGTTAGAGATCGGTCTGTAGTTAGCCAACACCTCTGGATCCAGAGTGGGCTTCTTCAGGAGAGGTTTAATAACAGCCACCTTGAAGGAGTGTGGTACGTGGCCTGTTAGCAGAGACACATTGATAATATCTAATAGAGAGCCGCCAATTAAAGGCAACATGTCTTTAAGCAGCCTCGTCGGGATGGGGTCCAAGAGACAGGTAGACGTGTTAGAAGTAGAAACCGTTGAAGATAATAATTGGTCACGGTTGATGGGAGAAAAGCCCTCCAAATATACACCAGAGCTAAGAGCATAGCGGATAAAACATAACACAAATAGTACCAACAATAAGACTTACTAGACGGAGGAATTAAGAAGTATGTGGAGACACAGGATACGTGACTTGTCTGTTACACAGCCAATAGAGAACTGCCCTCACCCTCCAGTGAGGCTTTTTATTGACACTCAAATAAACAGTTCACGCCCACACACAGGTGGCTCAAATCAGGTTCATTGGTCACATCAATCAGTTCAAGTTGCCCAATGTCCAATCACACAATATGAGAGCATATCTCAACACAAAGGGTAGCCTGCCAAAGAGTAGTCTGCCAAAGGGTAGCCTGCCAAAGAGTAGTCTGCCAAAGGGTAGCCTGCCAAAGGGTAGTCTGTCAAAGAGTAGTCTGCCAAAGGGTAGCCTGCCAAAGAGTAGTCTGCCAAAGGGTAGCCTGACAAAGGGTAGCCTGCCAAAGAGTAGTCTGCCAAAGGGTAGCCTGCCAAAGGGTAGCCTGCCAAAGAGTAGTCTGCCAAAGGGTAGCCTGCCAAAGGGTAGCCTGCCAAAGAGTAGTCTGCCAAAGGGTAGTCTGCTGAAGTGTTCCCTGTACCGCCCAGAAGACCTTCTCACCATGAAATGCATCTCAAGAATCTCTCTACTTGTAGACCACCACAGCCACCATCCCACTGAAAGCCTGCGCTGATCAGCTGGCCCCCATCTTCACACGGATCTTCAACAGATCTCTGGAGCTATGTGAAGTCCCCTCCGGCTTCAAACGCTCCACCATCATCCCGGTTCCCAAAACATCCTCCATCACTGGACTGAATGACTACAAGCCCATCGCCCTGACGTCTGTGGTCATGAAGTCCTTGGAGAGACTGGTATTGACCCATCTGAAGGGCATCACAGGCCCCCTGCTGGACCCTCTGCAGTTTGCCTACCGGGCAAACAGGTCAGTGGATGATGCAGTCAACATGGGGCTGCACTCCATCCTGCAACACCTCGACTCCCCAGGGACCTATGCAAGGATGCTGTCTGTGGACTTCAGCTCAGCGTTCAACACCATCATCCCAGAAGTCCTCCTCACCAAACTCATCCAGCTCACTGTGCCGGCCTCCACCTGTAAGTGGATTACTAACTTCCTGATGGACAGGAAGCAGCAGGTGAGGCTGGGAGAAACAATATCCAGCACCCGGTCAGTCAGCACTGGTGCACCT
>NW_026613263.1:615467-625467 GCF_029220125.1 Pseudoliparis swirei
TATGTACCCATCTTAGGAACCCTGAAGTCTATGTTCAAAAATAGTGAAATTTGTGAATGTTTCCTGCAGGCCAAACAAGAGGAAGAAGGATTTTTTAAAGATATATGTGATGGGTCATACTTTAAAAAAAATGATTTGTTTTGCCAGCAAAAACATGCTTTACAAATTCAACTATATTATGATGATTTCGAGACCGCAAATCCCTTAGGTTCAAAGAAGGGGATACACAAACTTGGTTGTATTTACTTTATATTGCGGAACCTGCCCCCAAAATACAATTCTGTGTTGATGAATATTCATGTTGTGGCTCTTTTTCACTCACAAGACCTGAAAAAGTATGGATTTGATGAAATACTGAAGCCTCTCGTTGATGATGTTAAAAAACTAGAAAATGAAGGAATAGAAGTGCCTTTCTCTGACTCACCATTGTTAGGGTCTATTATTCAAGTAACTGGTGATAACTGGTGTTTGGTTATGTTGAGTCTTTTTCTGCAACATATTGTTGTAGATTTTGTTTAACCACGAAGGAAGAGTTTCAATGTGTTTTCACTGAAGATCACCCTGGCTTAATATTTCGTACAAAAAACATCCATGCAGAGCATTGTTCAGCATTACGTGAAAATCCTATGTTAGTGACAACATTTGGTGTCAAGAAGACATGCTTGCTCAATACATTGCGTTTTTTTCACATCTCTGACAACTATGCAGTTGACATCATGCACGACTTGCTTGAAGGTGTAGTGCAGTACGAACTGAAACTTGTCTTTCAATACCTTGTCAAGGAGAAACTTTTATCTTTGGAGTCATTGTCACAGAGAATTCAAAGTTTCAACTATGGTTTTACTGAGAGAAGAAACAGACCAAGTGGGTTGAAAATGGATGAGAGCAAAGATCTTGGATTGAATGCTATCCAGTCATGGTGCCTTGTGCGAAACACTCCTCTCATTTTTGGTGATCTAGTTGAAAGAAATAACAGTTTTTGGAACCTGCTCCTCCTCTTGCTTCAAATTGTGAATATAGTGTTTTCACCAGTTGTGACTAAGGGTATGACATATTATCTGAAGCATTTAATTAATGATCACCACAAGCTATTCAAATATTTGTTTCCTGAGAAAAGACTTATTCCAAAGCATCATTTTATGATCCATTACCCAAGGTGCATTCGTAAAATTGGCCCACTCCTTCATGTATGGTGCATGAGGTTTGAGGCCAAACACAATTTCTTTAAAAGATCTGTCAAAAATTTCAAAAATATAACAAAAACATTGGTCAAACGACACCAGAGACAGCTAGCTTATCACTGGGAGAATTTAAATTTTCAGAGGTTTGAGTTTGGTCCAGTGAGGAAGGAAGTGATTGATAGCTTGGAGTGTGGTGAGGCATTAATTGCAATGTTAAATGTGAATGCATACTCTGATGTGTCAACTACCAATTGGGTGAAGAACTATGGAACAGAGTATCAAATTGGTATGTATGTTTGTATGAAAACAAATATGGAAGTTCCTGTTTTTGGAAAGATCACCAGTATCATTATACATGAAGATCATGCTTTTATTTTGACTTGCACAGTTGATACACTCTATTTTGATGAGCACTTCAGTGCTTATTGTATCAAGGAGAGGGATGATTCATTTTCTGTTGTTTCTATTGAGTTGATTTATTATAGACCCTATGATAAACAGTTATCTAATGAGATGGATGACAAAATATACATTGTGCCACATTGCCATGTTGTGTGACCCGTGCTATTGTTTTGTGTGACCTGTGCTGTTGAGGCTGTCATTTAAGAAATGTTATTGTAATGCAAATGCTATGTTTGTGGTGGGCTTGAAAATAAAAGTTTTATTTGAACAAACTTTTGTATTTTTGTTCTTCTTTGTAATTAAATAGTAGGAGTATACTGAATTCCAAAGTAAAATTGTACCATGTCTAGCATTAAGGATTGTAACTCCCTACAGTGTTAAAAAATATATATAAATCAACTCTACAAGAGTAAAATACAGAGTTTAATTTTAAATCCTTTATAGTGTTGCATAGCTCAGCAACTCTAGTCGGTGTTAAAACAATATACAGATAGTGTTAAATTCTGACACTGCACACTAGTGTTGTGTAAATTCAACACTGGCCTGTGTTGACTGGTGTTAAATGTCAACTATTGAGAGAGTTGCTTCAACTCGATCACAGTGTTGATCTTTTAACACTTTTAAAAGTGTAGTTTTAACTCAAAATAGGGTGGACCAATATAGACACTTTGTGTTGAATTTAACTCATTGGTGTTGAATTGACACCGGATTTTCTGGGGACTCCGCAGGTACTACTGCAGGTACCACTAAATTCAAGACTACTGCATACCTGCAAGCACCACTGCAGGTCCCACTGAGCAACTGCAGGTACTCTGCAGGCCACTGCAAGGACTACTGCATACACTGCAGGACACTGCAAGACACTGAAACCACTGCGGGTCCCACTGCAGGTACCACTGGGCCCCACTCGGCACCACTGCGGGGTACTCGGGACACGGAACCGGGGGCTACCGGGTCATAAGTCACCGCCACCATACCCTGGGGTAAAAGGGCCCCATCAGGAAACCACTGCAGGACCACTCGGCCCACCGGGGGCCCACGCAGGTTCCGGGGACTACTGCAGGAACTGGGCACCCGGACATAACCCACTCAGGCCCCACCAGGACCCTCGGCCCCCCCAAAGGCACCACCCACACCACGCTTCTCCCCTCAGGCCCCACCCGGCCCCACCGGGGGAAAAGGGTCATGCACCAGCGGCCCCACCGGGGACCCCCAAACCCCCACGCCCACTGGCACCACAAAAACCAGGCACCACCCCACTGCAGGCACCACTTACCCCCCGAGGCACCACTCAGGCCCCACCCAGGGCACCACCCAGGGCAATCAAAAAATACAGGGGGTTGGGGTTTTGGGGGGGGGGGTTTTTGGGGGTTTGGGGCCATTTGGGTTCGGAGGGGGCATCCCCTTGGGCCATTCCCCGGGCCCACTCAGGACCTGGGGGCCCCGGAAAATTTCGCAAACCCTCATGGGTCCCCCCCCAAGGACCCCGGGACCAGGGACCCGAAACCCAGAGGACCCTGAAAACCTCGGGGGAACTCCCCAAAGGAACCCTCAGGAACCCAGGCCCCTAGGCCCCTCGGCCCCACCCGGCCCAGGAAAACCTCAGGCAGCGGGGGACCAACCCCTTTGTTCAAAAAAACTTTGTTTGTGGGTTTGTGGGGGGTGTGGTTGTGTGGTGTGTGAGGCCTGGTTTTAAAAGGGGGGGGGCTCCGGGGTGTGGTCCAGGTTTTTATGCTCCCCCAGCGGGATAAACTAAAAACTCATATTTGCCCCCCAAAGGGGCCCGTTTTCAGGGGACCCTGCCCCCGGGGCTTTGTAAAAATTTTTATTACTTTGGGAGGTTTTTTGGGTTAAATTCTCCTCTGTTCACTGGGTCATAAAACCCCCGGTAAGGGGGGCCCAATTCCCCCCCCCAAAAAAACCTTTGTTATTAATTTTCGAAAACCCCCCATAAACTTTGTTCCATTAATTTTGGGAATGTTTTTTTTGGGCCTTTTCAAAAAAATAAATCAAAAAGCCCCCAACCCCCCCTTTATAAAAGTTTTAAAATTTTTTATTTTTAATGTTTTTTACTTTTATACAATTCAATAAATAACTGGGGTTTAATTTCTTTTTTAAATTAAATACCAAAATTTAAAAACAAGTTTAATTTTTATTTAATATTTCAAAAAATTTTTAAAAACATTTTTTATTTTTTGAATTTTTTTGTCAAAATTTTTTTTAAATAACCCCAAACAGAAAAAAAAGTTTAAACAACAACGTTTTAACTTTTAAAACCCCCAAGGTCAAAATTGCTCATTAGGTAGAGTCAAGTTGCTATTTTGCCTTTGCCCATTAGTAAATTCGAAAAAAACTGAACAAACAGTTTTTTTTTTAAAGTTAAATAAAGAGTTTCTTGGAAAGAAAAATGTTTGAGAAAAAACCGGGGAAATAAAAGGCTGTTTTGGGTTATTATTGGGAGGAAGGGGGTCTTTATTTTCTTCCCCTTTTACCCAAGGTCATGAAAAAATCAAAAACAAAAACAAAATTTTTTTAAATTTAAAGGGCTTTTCTTTTATGGAATGTTACAGCTGAAATAAACTTCTCAAAAATTAGAATAGTGAAAATTTTTTACGAAAGATTAAAAAAAAAAATTCATGATTCTATTATTCAAAAAACTGAAATTTTGCAACCTTTTTACTGTTTATTCTTTTTTTCCCTTGCTAAATATTAAAATTTTATGAAAAAAGATTAGGGGGTTTAAAACAAATATTAAAAAATAAAAGCAATTTCTGATTGAAAAACCAGTGATAAATTTTTTTTTTTGGGGAATTTAAAATTTTATAAAAATTTTAGAGGTTAAATAGAATATTAAAAAATAAATTAATATTTATTATTTGAATGAATAAATATAATTTTTGTTTTTTAATTATTAAGAAAATAAAAATTTAAATTTTTAAATTTTTTAAAATTGTATATAAATATATATATAAGAGAATATTTATATATATAAATATATTTTATATATAGAGATTTTTATATATATTTTTATTTAAAATAGAAAGATGTATATATATAAGATATTTATTTATAAATTAATTTATAGAATTATATTATTTAATAAAGGTTTTTTTTTTTTTTTTTTTTAGTATAAGAGAGAGATATTTTTTGTGTTTTTTTAATTTAAAAGATTTTTTTTTTTGGTTTTTTATATGGTTTTAATTTTTAGAGAATTTTTTTTTTATAGATTTTATCTAATTTCGCAGGGAGGAGAGAGGGTAAGCTCACACCCCCACAGCTTTACACTGCGGCTCCTCCTCCTCCTCCTCCCCCTTTCTCCTCCCCCTCCTCCTCCCCCTCCGCTCACAAGAGGCCAAAACCCAAGGTACTGCCTTCCCTTGTGGTAAACCCCTTGGCAAGTCTTGGGAAAACTTTCCCTTGGTTTTTCCCTTGTTGCCCCCCTTTTTTTATCTCTGTGTTCAAGATTTGGAAAAACCCCCTTTTTGCCCTTTTTTCATGCCAACCTTTTTCACGGGCTTTCCCCCAACTTCAGAGCAGGGCATGTCAGTAACCCCCCACGGGTTACATGGGGCTTTGCTTTTTTTCCCCCCCCTCCTCCCCTCCTTGGATGTTCAAAAGTTAACCCCCAAGCTCCCCTATTAATTTTTGTTTAATTTTTGGTAAAACCCTAAGGCAGTTTTTCCCCGTTCCCCCAACCAAACTTGTCCCATGAAACTGTGTGCCTAGGGGTTCAATTTTTATTACTTTGGTTGAAAACCAATAATCTGGGGGCGGCGACAATCCCATCTTTAAAGGGCGTTCCTTTGCGTGGGGAAATAAAAAAACGGGGGGTTGGGGCCCCAAAAATTTTAAAAATAATTTAAAAAAAGAAATTTTTTCCCCGGAAAAACGCCCACAAAATCGTTTTTGGTGGAAAAGTGTTGAAAACTCCAAAAATGTTTAAAGTGTAAAACCCGTCGGGAACCGTTGCAGATTTAACCAAACGCCCAAAAAACAAAAGTTGAAAAAAATATTAAAACGGCAAACAAACGGGGGCGACAAAAGATGTCTTTACAGTTTTTGGGAAAGGTGAAACCATGGCTCTTTTTATTTTTATTTTTTAAAAGTTTTCTTCTCCTCTGTGACCTCCCCTTAACTCTTGCCTGGTTAAAGGGGGCGGACTCCTTTTTTTGGAATTTGACTCTTCGGGACCCCCCTGGGGTTAAAGGCCAAAACCCAACCCAGAAACCTTTTAAAAACCAGGGGGTGTCAGGAACCCCGGGGGCCTGGGCCTCGGTTTTGGTTTGGGCCGTGTAAATGGTCTGGGTTAATGCCCAAGAAAAAACTGGCGATTTCCTTTGGACCCTTTGATTGTGACCTGTTGCTTTGGACCTCCTCTTGCCTTAAAACCCCATTTGTCTCAGGCTCAAAACCTTAATTTGGTGGAATAATCGGGGCCTCCGCCCCTCGGTTTCTCGGGGGTTTCATTCAAAAACCGAGGTTTAAATGAAAAAACGTTTTAAAAACGGGTGGCAACCCCTTTTCCATAAAGAAACAGGGGGCAAAAGCCAAAACACAAGGGAGAAAACTAAAGGACAAAAGACAAAAGGTTTTTTTTAAAAGAGCCAGGGGGGGTAAAGGGGCCAGGGAGGGAAAGAGAGAGGAGGAGCCACTACAGGAGCAGCAGAGGGAGGAGCTACAAGGGCAGCAGCAGGAGGGAGGGCTACAAGGCTGCAAGAGAGTGGAGGAGCTTCAAGGGAGCAGCAGAGAGGGAGGAGCCAAGGAGCAGCAGACAGGAGGGCAACAGACAGGGCTACAAGGAGCAGGAGGGCTGAGGCAGCAGAGAGGAGGAGCTACAAGGAGCAGCAGAGGAGGGAGCTACAAGAGGCAGCAGACAGGAGGAGCTACAAGGAGCAGCAGAGAGGAGGAGCCTACAAGGAGCAGCAGGACAAGGAGGAGCTACAGGAGCAGCAGATTGGGAGGAGCTACAGGAGCAGCAGAGGAGGAGCTACAAGGGCAGCAGACAGGAGGGCTACAAGGAGCAGCAGAGGAGGGAGCTACAAGGAGCAGCAGAGAGGAGGGCTACAGGGCAGCAGATGGGAGGCAGCTACAGAGGAGCAGCAGAGAGGAGGAGCTACAAGGCAGCAGCAGAGGAGGGCTACACGGCAGCAGAGAGGAGGGCTGAGAGGCAGCCAGATTGCAGGAGGGCTACAAGGCGCATGAGGCAAGCTGACCAGGAGGAGCTACAAGGAGCAGCAGAGGAGTGAGCTACAAGGGCAACAGACAGGAGGATTACCGGGGCGGCAGCAGAGAGAGGGAGGAGCCAAGGAGCGGCACAGAGGAGGACAAGGAGCAGCAGAGAGGAGGATTACAAGGAGCAGCAGAGGAGGAGCTACAAGGGCAGCAGAGAGGGAGGAGCTACAGATGAGCAGCAGGAGGAGGAGCTGGAGCAGCAGAGGGAGGGCTGCAAGGAGCAGCAGAGGAGGGCTACAAGGCATGAGACAGGAGGTGAACATGACGTCATCTTCAGAACAATCAGAGCTTCGTACTCACCCACTTTCTCTGCAATCCATTTAGAAGTCATCTCTGTCTCTCTCTCTCTACCTGCCTCTCTCTCTCTCTCTACCTGTCTGTCTCTCTCTCTACCTGCCTCTCTCTCGCTCTCTCTCTACCTGTCTGTCTCTCTCCCCCACCCGTCTCTCTCTCTCTCTGTCACCTCTCTCTCTCCTGTCTCTCTCTCTCTCCCACCCTCTCTCTCTCTCTGTCTCTCTCTCCTCTCTCTCTCTCCCCACCTCCACCCGCCTCCCTCTCTGCCTCTCGCTCTCCCTGCTGTCTGTCTCTCTCTCTCTCTCTACCCTGCCTGTCTCTCTCTCTCTCCCTCTCTGTCTCTCTTCTCCTCTCTACCTGCCTCTCTCTCTCTCTCTCTACCTGTCTGTCTCTCTCTCCTCTCGCTCTCTGCCTGTCTGTCTCTCTCCTCTCTCTACCTCTCCTCTCTCTACCTCTCTCTCTCTCTCTACCTCTGTCTCTCTCTCTCTGCCTCCCTCTCTCTCTCTCTCTCTCTGCCTCTCCTCTCTCTCTCTACCTCTCGCTCTCTGCCTGCCCTGTCTCCTCTCTCTCTCTCCTGCCTGTCTCTCTCTCTCTCACCTCTCCTGTCTCTCTCTACCTCTCTCTCTCTCTCTCTCTCTCTCTACCTGTCTGACTCTCTCTCCCTCCCTCTCGCTCACTACCTGCTTGTCTGTCGCACTGTCTGTGGAAACAGAGACTACAGTGTGTCCTCATGCAGGTGCCTGTAAGAATGGCTGTGCCTCGGGCGACGCCCCTCTCAGGTGGCCCCGCCCCTCTCCGGTGTCTCTCTGTATAGTGTCTGCAGACCGGTTCCTCCGGTTCCTCCGGTTCCTCCGGTTCTCTGACTGCTCCACGCCGTTACGGGACACGTTGTGCTTTGAACGTCATTTGTTCAATAGTTCCTTCTTCAGATTATTAGTGACGTCATAAATGTCATATTATAGATTATGGTAAATCATTAGGAACTCAAAGACCCAGGAGCAGGGATGGATTAACCAACGGGCCTTAATCCGTCCATGCCCAGGAGGACTCTCGGTGACTCGTGAGTCACATGGCTCATTGTCCTCATGCTCACTCACAAGCTTCATGTCTCATGTCGTCAGCTTCAGGAACCAGAAACACACACATTCAGTTCAAGAGCTTTATTTCATTTTCATGATGTCATCTACAAATAATGAGCGTTGGTTCTCCTTAGTGGCTCAATCTGGTTCGGTCAGGTGGACCGGGTCAGATGGACGGGTCTGGTTCAGGATCTGCTCTGCAGGCTCTCTATTAGAACAAGCCGCTAAGGCCTTCCCGCGAGGTTCGATATCCAGCCCTGAGAGAGAGAGACGTACACTCCTCCATGACAGCTGCGTGTCATATCAACATGGCCTGGGGCGCTGTCTCTTTAAGGCCTTCATGCGTCTCTGGATAACATGAAATGATTCATGAATACTTTAGTAGCTTTTGCCACGGACGCTGCATGAGAGCATCAGAGCCTGCCCGGCTTGCATTGTGGGTAAACAAAGGGGAACTCCACTCACCTCCTTCCTCCTTCTTGTCGTCGTTCTTCGGTCATTCTTCCTTCCCTTCCTCCGCCCTTGTCTCCTTTCCCCATGACCTTGTTCATGGTGTCCTCCACCACCTCCTCTGAAAACACACATGAGGCTCAACAGGAGAACCGTCACAGGGAGGCCCAGATCTCCATGGCAACCAGCTCACGAGACACATGGTCCTCCTGATCACTAGAACGCACCCGACTCCAGACAGCGCCGCCTACAGGTGGAACCGGGTTCCCGTCTGCTCACAGAGTCATGACTCATGACTCACATTCACAGAGTCATGACTCATAACTCATGACTCATAACTCATAACGACTCTCTTGTACTCACCCACTTTCCCTCCGATCATCTTGGGGATGTTCATTCCTTCCATGGCTGCTGTGTGTGTGTGTGTGCTGCCTCAAGTCGCGTGTATATAAGGAGGAGGAGGGGGCGTGGCTTACAGGGGCAGGTGACTCTGGCCCCGCCCCCTGTTCTCGAACCAGGTGGACCAGTCTCACAGGGAGCAGCATATTAACCCATGAAGACCTGGAGACGGGAACACCTGAGATCAGAGATGAAAGGTTACACGTCACTTTGAACATGGAAACATTTAAACATTTAAACATATAAACATGGAAACATTTAAACATTTAAACATGTAAACATTTAAACATGTAAACATATAAACATGGAAACATGTAAACATTTAAACATGTAAACATTTAAACATGTAAACATGTAAACATTTAAACATGTAAACATTTAAACATTTAAACATTTAAACATGTAAACATTACATCTCTCTCTCTGTCTCTCTCTCTCTGTCTCTCTGTCTCTCTCTATCTGTCTCTCTCTCTATCTGTCTCTCTCTCTGTCTCTCTATCTGTCTCTCTCTCTCTCTCTCTCTCTCTGTCTCTCTCTCTGTCTCTCTGTCTCTCTCTCTCTCCTGTCTGTCTCTCTCTCTATCAGTCTCTCTGTCTCGCCTCTCTCTCTCTGTCTCTCTCTCTCTCTCTCTCTCTCTCTCTCTCTCTCTCTCTCTCTCTCTCTCTCTCTCTCTCTCTGTCTCTCTCTCTCTCTCTCACAGGTGATTGCAGAGTCAGGTGTAGTGGACGTCTGGAGGGTCAAACACCCCAAGGCCAGGCAGTACACGTGGGTGAAGGTGTTGGATGGAACCATCAGGGCAGCCAGGCTGGACAGGGTTTACATCTCGACTAGGTTTAGCAACCGGTTACTGTCCAGTCACATTTACCCAGTAGGCTTCACCGACCATCACTTGGTCACTGTAGATGTGCACACCGCACCAACCACCAAGGGTAGCTCTTACTGGCATTTTAACATTCAGGTGCT
>NW_026613263.1:630467-641244 GCF_029220125.1 Pseudoliparis swirei
GAGTGGGCATCCTTCCAAGAAATAAATGATTCCCCAGAGTCATCACCGACCCTTCTATGGGAAACAGGGAAAGCAGTTTTAAGAGGAATAATCATTTCATTTCCGTCTACAAGGAAGAAAAAAAAGAAGAAGCTGAATTGGAACAACAAATCAAGCAACTTGAAATCATTAATGCAAGCAACCCAACATTGGAAACTCAAAACGAATTGAGAAAATATAAATTACAAATAAATGAAATAATAAATAATAAAACTCAATTCCTAATACACAGACTTGAACAAGAACATTTTCACCATAGCAATAAATCTGGTAAATATTTGGCAAGTCAAATTAAACAAAATAAGGAAAAAACTACAATCACAATCATTAAAGACTCAACAGGGAATCCAACAAATTCACCCGATGAAATCAATAAAATCTTCAGAAGTTTTTATGCCAAACTTTATTCATCTGAAAAGGACCCACCCAGAAGACATCCATTCATTTCTCAACAGCATTGATTTACCACAGATGAACAAAGAACAAAAGAACACACTTGACTCCCCATGAACACAGGATGAACTTTGTTCTGCCCTCCATCTCAGGCCCAATAACAAAGCACCCGGACCTGATGGCTATCCTGCAGAGTTCTAGAAACACTTTTGGTTCATCATAGCTCCACTTTTTCACAAGATGATAACAGAAATAAAACAAAATTCGCAATTCCCAGCTCGCATGAATAGAGCCTGTATATCACTTCTCCTCAAACCAAACAAAGACCCAACTCTTCCATCAAGCTACCGTCCCATTTCCCTCCTCAATGTAGACATTAAAATCATCACAAAGGCACGAGCTCACAGATTAGAAAAAGTCACTCCATTTATAATTCACCCAGATCAATCTGGCTTTATCAAAGGTAGACACTCATACACTAACACACGCAGACTGTTTAATTTAATCAACTACTCATCATTACAACAAACCGAACCATCATCGCCTCCTTAGGCGAAAAGCATTCGATAAAGTAAATTGGACATTTCTCTTAAGTGCATTAAAAGATTTGGTTTTGGGAGTCATTTATTAACTGGGTCAAAATTCTATCCACTGCACCTCCAGCACCGTCATCCCCAATGGACACACCTCTCACAGCTTCACACAGGGGACTAGGATGCCCTCTCCTTCACTTTTCATCATTTTCATTGAACCGCTAGCTGCTGCCATTCGTCAGAATACCATCATAAAAGGAATCCAAACACTCAATACTCATCACAAAATCAGTCTCTATGCTGATGATATATTGCTCTTCCTCCAAAGCCATATTCATCGTTACAGAAACCGCTGTAACCCTGGTGTATATTTGGAGGCTTTTCACCCATCAACGTGACCAATTATCTTCAGCAGTTTCTACTTGAACACGTGTACCTGTCTCTTGGACCGTATCCCGACGAGGCTGCTTAAAGACGTTTTGCCTTAACTGGCGACTCTCTATTAGATATTATCAATGTGTCTCTGCTAACAGGCCACGTACACACTCCTTCAAAGTGGCTGTTATTAAACCTCTCCTGAAGAAGCCCACTCTGGATCCAGAAGGTGTTGGCTAACTACAGACCGATCTCTAACCTCCTTCCTCTCCAAGATCCTTGAGAAAGTGGTCGCAAATCAGTTGTGCGACTTTCTACATCATAATAGTTTATTTGAGAAATTTCAATCAGGATTTAGAAAACACCACAGCACCGAGGCGGCACTGGTGAAAATTACAAATGACCTCTTAATGGCAGCAGATAAAGGACTCCTCTCTGTCCTGGTCTTGTTAGACCTTAGTGCTGCATTCGACACCATTGACCATGACATCCTGTTACAGAGACTGGAGCAGTCGATTGGCATTTCAGGCGCGGCACTAATTTGGTTTAAACCTATTTATCAGATCGATCTCAGTTTGTATTTATGCTTGATGACGCCTCGATAACCACCAACGTTAATCACGGAGTTCCACAAGGTTCTGTGCGGACCAATTTTATTTACCTTATACATGCTTCCTTTGGGCAATATTATCAGGAAACACTCCATAAACTTTCATTGCTATGCAGATGATACTCAACTATATCTATCGATAAAACCAGAGAGCAACCAACTCGGTAAAATTCAAGTATGTCTTAAAGACATAAAAACATGGATGACCTGCAACTTCTTGATGTTAAACTCAGACAAAACGAGTAATTTTAATCGACCCTGGCACCTCAGAGATCAATTATCTGGTGATGTGGTTTCTGTGACGGCATTGCCCTGGCATCCAACACCACTGTAAAGAATCTTGGCGTTATCTTTGATGGACTTGTCCTTTAACCACGTAAAGCAAATCTCAAAGACTGCATTCTTTCATCTCATTAATATTTCAAAAATCAGGCACATCTTGTCTCAAAAGATGCAGAAAAAATTGGTTCACGCGTTCGTTACTTGAGACTGGATTACTGCAACTCCTTACTATCAGGCTGCTCTATATAAGTCTCTTAGGTCAACTCCTTATTATCAGGCTGCTCTAATAAATCTCTTAGGTCCCTCCAGTTGATCCGGAATGCTGCAGCTCGTGTTCTCACTAAAACTAAGAAAGAGATCACATCACTCCTGCACTAGCTGCTCTGCACTGGCTCCCAGTAAAATCAAGAATCACTTTTAAAATTCTTCTCTTAACGTACAAAGCCTTGATTGGTGATGCTCCATCATATCTTAAGGAGCTTGTAGTACCATATCACCCCACTAGAGCTGCGGCTCACTAAATCACGGGACTACTTGTAGTTCCTAGAGTCTTAAAGTAGAATGGGGAGCCCAGAGCCTTTGGTTATCAAGCTCTCTTCTATGGAACCAACTTCCACCTTCAGTCCGGAGGCAGACACAGTCACCTGGTTTAAGAGTCGACTGAAGACTTTCCTCTTTGACAGAGCTTATAGTTAGGGCTGAATCAGGTTCACCTGGTCAGCCCCTTGATATCTGCTATAGGCTTATAGCTGCGGGGACGTTTAGGATGCACTGAGTACCTATCTCCTCTTTTCTCTCCTTAGGGATGAATTTTCATCTCTCAATCACCACGTTACTAACTCTGCTTTCTCCCGAGTCCTTTTGACTTCACGTCTGATGGGGTCGCCGGACCCTATGAGCGGCATAGATCCTATCTGCTGATGGATCGCCGAGGTCTGGGTCGTGGAATTCCTGCTCCTGACTACGCCACTGTCCTGTTGAGACTCCGCCCACTGTTGAGACTCCGCCCACTCCATCTGCCTGATGGATCGTGGAGGTCTCCATCGTGGAATATGCCTACTATGAACTATTCATCCACTCTGTCACATTCATTGAATGTATTTAAACTCTAAATCTGTCCTTCTGGTCACATGACATCTATTGTTCTGTCCATCCTGGAGAGGGATCCTCCTCTGTTCTCTCCTCAAGGGTTCTGACCTTTTCCCCCTGAAGGGTTATTTGGGAGTTTTTCCTGGTCCGATGTGAGGTTTTGGGGCAGGGATGTCTATGTGTACAGATTGTAAAGCACTCCGAGACAAATTTGTAATTTGTGAAATTGGGCTCTCCAAATAAACTGAATTGAATTGAATTGAATACATTGTGTAATCTGCTCCATATTTATCATATATCATGACATACTGAGCCTTAACACATCCATATGCTAGTTTTTAATATTCGTCTTAGCGCCACCTCCTGGCAAGAGGAAATGACATGTTTTCTACTTTTTTACCCTTCTCCTCACAGATTATTCAGATTACTCTCAAAATATAGCAGAATATATGTAAGACCTTGATAATGCTTCCCTGTGAAGGTCGTAATGACACGTTGAAGTGTGGCGAGTCGTAGCATCAGCAAACTTTGATCCTTCGCCGTGAACAAATAAACAATGTAACATGCTCGAAACGTGACTAAACTTGGCACACACATTTAAAGTCAAATATGTAGTTACCTGATATGATTTGAATGCTTCGGATTGACAATATGGCTCAATAGCGCCCCCTAGAATGAATTCTCATTTAAAAGCCCACGTTTTTTTCCTCCAATGAATAATTGACTCGTCATTCAGCATCCATGTCCGGTTGGACCTGCTCTACAAAAAATATTATTATGACCATAAGCTACGTCAACTTAGATCTTCCGCCATTTTGAATTTTGTAAAAAACTGTTTTTTTGCAATTTTCTTCAAAACGCTTGTTCCAATT
Organism: Pseudoliparis swirei; assembly: GCF_029220125.1. Classification (NCBI taxonomy): domain Eukaryota; kingdom Metazoa; phylum Chordata; class Actinopteri; order Perciformes; family Liparidae; genus Pseudoliparis; species Pseudoliparis swirei. The sequence continues at coordinate 634,661 of NW_026613263.1, forward strand.
CATACCAACATTTTTGAGGTGCATTATTGGTTCAATGTAAACGAATACTTCTCACAAATTGTTGATATCTTATTGCATTCAGAGGATATGGACCAGTGAACATCCAAGGGGTGTGGCCTAATATATAAAGACACCTAACTTCCAAATCACGGTGACTATCTTCACTAAGTGAATAGCCACAAGGATACATTTAACCTACCTTAATTTTTTCATAATATTTGAACATTAGGGGGCGCTACAATCAATCCCTCAAAATATGCCTTTTTGGCCTTTTTTCATGTTTTTAGGGGTTGTAAAACAGTTAACTCCTCCAAGAGCTTAAATCCGATTCATTCCAAACTTGGCCAGTATGGTCTTGAGACCTTTGTCTTGAAAAATCTTTGAAGGATTTGAAAAATATTAAACTATGTGCGTTCTCCGGACCGGCAAAGAAACGCCATTCGCCATGAAAATGCAAGTTGTTGTAACTCGGCCATACATTATGTAATCTGCTCCATATTCCTCGTATGTCATAACATACTGACCCTGAAGAGATCCATATGCTAATTTAGAATTCTAGTCATAGCGCCACCGAGTGGCCAAAGCAAATAAGCTTAAAACGCATCACATTCACATGTAATTTACATTTTATTTTTTATTTTACATTTATTTAACCAGGAAATGCCTCATTGAGATTAAAAATCTCCTTTACAAGAGTGTCCTGGCCAAGACAGCAGCAGCAGCACGTCACACAAAGTTCCATACAATACAACATAAAACAGTGACAGACAACATATAAAACGAAAAACAAAATCACAGCATGAATAAAACCAAAACTAAGACTCAAGTCAACACAACCCAGCTCACACAGGAGCACATTCCTCCGTCATATGAAACATCTACAGCTAGATGAATTTCCCTCCAATCTTTTCAATCTATTTTTAAAAACACCTCAGGAGACCGCCCCGAGACCCAGGTCTGTCTGCAGCACATTCAAGCCAGGAGCAGCAAACTTAAAACCTCTTTTCCCGTTTCCAAACGGACGTGAGGGACGGAGAGCAGGAGGCCTTGAGCAGGGGTCACAGCGAAGATGGTAGCTTCCAGGGTTTTTCAGCTGAATTAGCGTCCAAAGATACGATGGAAGTATGTGGAGAATAGCCTTATAAATAAGGACATGCCAATGATTTTGTCTCCGGATGGACAGAGGTCCAACCAACCCTCGCATACAGGGAGCAATGGTGAGTCAGAGCCTTGGGTTAGTGATGAACCTCAATGCTCCATAGTTGAACAGTATCTAAGGAATTGGAGACATTGAGAAGATGCATGCATATATAGACATCACCATCATCAATCACAGGCATAAAGTAGCAGCAACAAGTCTCTTTTAGCATTAAAGAAAAGCAAGACTTATTTCGGAAATAGAAACCCAGCCTCACTTTCAACTTCTTCACAAGTTGCTGAATGTGAGGTTTAAAAGAGAGAGTCATCAATCAAGAATCCCAGGTATTTATATGATGATACAGACTCAATCACATTGCCCTGAAATGAAATCATAGCTGGAAGGTTTAATGGCTTTGTTTTTGAGTTTGTAAACATCATCAACTTCGTTTTATCAGGATTCAACAATAATTTCAACTCATTAAAGAGTGTTGCACAGTATTGAAGGCTGTTTGTAAGTGTAAGAGAGCCTGATGCTGTGTAGGAGCAGAGCAGTAAATGACAGGATCGTCTGCATCAAAGTGAAAATTGGCATTTGGCACATTTTCACCGATACTGTTAATATAAATTGTGAATAAAAGTGGTCCAAGGACTGAACCCTGTGGCACACCTTTTATTATATCAAGAGAACTCGAGGTGATGCCTTCAGCCTGTACACACTGTGAAAGTCCTTTTGACTTTACGTGTCATGGGGTCATCGGACCCTATGAGACGGCATAGATCCTATCTGCCTGATGGATCGTCTGGGTCGTAAATTCCTGCTCATGACTACGCCACTGTCCTGTTGAGACTCCGCCCACTCCTCCTCCCCACCGCCATCTGCCTGATGGATCGTGGAGGTCTCCATCGTGGAATATGCCTACTATGAACTATTCATACACTCTGTCATATTCATTGAATGTATTTTAACTCTAAATCTGTCCTTCTGTACACATGACATCTATTGCATCTGTCCATCCTAGGAGAGGGATCCTCCTCTGTTGCTCTCCTGCAGGTTTCTTCCCTTTTTTTCCCCCCTGAAGGGTTATTTGGGAGTTTTTCCTGGTCCGATGTGAGGTTTTGGGGCAGGGATGTCTATGTGTACAGATTGTAAAGCACTCCGAGACAAATTTGTAATTTGTGAAATTGGGCTATACAAATAAACTGAATTGAATTGAATTGATCGGTTTGATAAATAATTTTCAAACCAACAGACAGTATGTTTTGACAGTCCAATAATAAGAAGTCTCTGCTTCATTACTGCATGATCGACAGTGTCGAAAGCCTTGGACAAATCAATAAAAAGGGCTGCACAGTGTTGTTTATTGTCCAAAGATTCAATAAAATCATTTACTATCTTTAACGCTGCTGTGGTTGTACTATGTTTTTTTCTAAAACCTGATTGATAGACAGATAAAATATTGTTTATGATTAAAAACTCCTTAAGTTGCTCACTCACAAAGGGTTCTAGTGTCTTAGCTAAAACAGACAGTTTGGAGATAGGCCTGTAATTATTTAAAGTGTGGGGTCTCCTCCTTTTAACAGGGGGAGAACAAAGGCAGACTTCCATACGTTGCCTGATTCGTTTGAAAGTAAGGAAAGATTAAAAATATATGTTAAAGGTGCAATAAAATCAGCTAACTTTAAAAATATGGTTCTAGGTTATCCGGAACTGCCGGTTTTCTTGTGTCTAAAAGTTTGGGGCTTTGTGCACTTCAGTAACAGTAACAGGCTTAAAACTGAAGACTCACCAACAGTTTCCTGTCGACCCAAACAAGCAGAGGATTTCTCATGAGGATGGTTTAGAGTGTCAAACAGGGAACCAGAGGCAATGAGATGCTCATTAAAACAGTCCAGCATGATGGCTTTGTCAGAGATGTCATTAGAGTCCTTGACAATGCAAGCGGAAGCTCAATACCATTTCTACTTCCAGATAAAGATTTTATTGTCCTCCAAAACAGTCTTGGATTGTTGAGGTTGTTTGACGTTTCACTTAAAAATGCTCAGCTTTAGCTTTTTAATTGCAACTGTACAAGCATGCGCAGTTGCCTAAGCAGCCAATCTGACTCAGACCAGAACCCTTGCCTTGGCCCAAGCCACATTCCGCTCATGTAGCATCTTGGATAAATCTGAACTGAACCATGGAGTATCACGGCCTTTTATCCTGCACTTTTGAAAGGAGCATGCTTGTCAATAATTCCAATAAAACCATCATAAAAAGAATTTCCATGCACTTTCAACATCACCAATGAGGGTGAATTCGTTCCCAGTCAGAAAAGAGATCATGAAGAAACCCTTGTTCCACAAAATGATTCATATTTCGCTTTATGATGATACGTGGCTTAGTTTTGGGAATTGTTGTACATCTAACTGTGGCAATAACACAATGATCGCTAATGTCATTTGCGAAAATACTGGCAGGAGAATATTTATGGGGTGCATTAGTTATAATAAGATCGATCAAAGAAGATTTTTCAGGACATTTAAGATTCGGTCTAGTGGGCATGTCAACAATCTGGAAAATTTGATGAATCACATTGTGCCTAAAATGATCAGACACTGGTTTTAACCAGTTCCAATTGAGTCACCAATCAAAACAATTTCATTAAAATGTAATCCTGATATGAGTTGCATTAAAGAGGAAGAGCTTCACTGACTGCTGATGGTGTCCTGTAGCAACCAACCACAGTAATATGACCTTTTAGATGCCTCCAGATCAAGTTATTTTCAACATTTCAAATTGTTTGCTCACTGATTTAGATACGTTTACACATAGCGGTATTTACAGAAACGAAGATTTCTGCCCCTCCGTTTTCAAAAAAGGGGCAATGCTCAGCAGGAAGTGCAAGGGCAACAAGAACATTTTACAATAAAAACAACACAATATTTCATAATGTTTTTGTGTGTGTGTGTGTGTGTGGGGCCTAAGAGGGGCAGTTGTGTGGGTCTATGTGGGGTCCTGGTGAGGTCGGGTTCACAATCCTGATGGCCTGAAAAGAAACTCCGTCTCAGTCTCTCTGTTCTTGCAGCGTGACTACGGGCGCCTGCCTGCCCGCAGCTGAAACAGTCTTTTGTTGGGGTGGTGGGGATCCTTCATGCTCGTGCCGGCTCTGGTTCTGGACCTCCTGGTGTACATGTCCTGCAGGGTGGGAGTGTAGTTCCAATAGTGCGCTCACCCAGCACTACTCTCTGCAGAGCCTTCCTGTCCTGAGCGGAGCAGTTGCCAAACCAGGCTGTGATGCTTCCTGTCGGGACGCTCTCACACCCCAGAGTAGAAGGACTGAAGGATCCTCGGGGAAACTTTAAATTTCCTCAGCTGCCTGAGGTGGTAGGCGCTCCTTGCCTTTCTCACCAGAGTGTCTGTGTTTGTTGACCATGTCAGATCCTGGGTGATGTGGACCCCCAGGTATTTATCCGCTCACCCTCTCCACAGTAGTCCCGTTAATCCCCAGTGGTGAGTACGTCCTCTGTTGTTGTCCCCTCCAAAGTCCACAATCAGCTCCTTAGTTTTGGTGACATTCATGATGAGGCTGTTGTCCTGGCACCAGAGTGACAGATCAGCAACTTCCTCCAGGTAGGCCTTTCGCGTTGTCGGAGATCAGGCCCCCCACCACTGTGTCATCCGCAAACTTGATGATGGTGTTGGGGCTGAACCTGGCCACACAGTCATGTGTGTACAGCGTGTACAGTAGCGGGCTGAGCTCGCAACCCTGGGGTGGTCCTGTGTCCAGGGTCAGCGATTTGGCGGGGTGTCTGCCCACCCTGACCACCTGTGGCCTGGCGGTCAGGAAGTCCCGGATCCAAGCACACAGGGGTGTTCAGTCCCAGCTCAATCAGCTTGCCGGGCCCGTCTGGGGGGACTATGGTGTTGAAAGCTGAACTATAATCAATGAACAGCAGTTCCCTAGCCCCCTCTGGCTGTCCAGATGAGAGAGGGGGTGTGCAGTACCTGGGAGACAGCATCATCCGTGGATCTGTTTGGGCGATAAGCAAACTGCAGCGGGTCCATGGAGGAAGGGGGGAAGGCGCAGATGTAGTCCTTTATCAGCCTCTCAAAACATTTCATGACCACCGGGGGAGGGCCACGGGCGGTATCATTCATACATGCTGGAGAAGCATTCTTGGGCTCAGGGACAATAGTGGATCTCTTGAAGCAGGCGGGGACCACGGACTCAGCCAGGAGAGGTTGAATATTGTGGTGAACACTGGGGCTAGCTGGTTGCACAGGTTTTAGTACTCGCCCAGATATGCCATCTGGGCCTGCAGCTTTCCTGGTGTTCACCCTCAACAGAGCCCTCCTCCCCTGTGCTCGGTCACAGAGGGGTGTGTTCATCCCCAGCGGTAGAACTCACCCCTCGCTAAGGTGTTGTTGTTAGCCCCAGCTAGCGCTGTTGTTTAGCCTCAAACCGTGCATAAAATGAGTTCAGGTCGTCCGCTAGGGATGCCGGGACTCACCATTGGGGGGTCTGCTCTGGTAGTTTGTGATAGTCCGTAGCCCCTGCCATAGGCGCCTGGTGTCGCTGCTCCATCTGTGATTCCACTCTGTCTCGGTACCTCCTTTTGGCTTCCTTCACCGCCTCCTCAGTCCATAGACCGCTGCCTTGTACTGCCATGTTGCGGATACAAGACCGGAGTTATAGGCAGAACGGGTTTACAGCTTCAGGATGGATCTATCAACCCCCAGGAAAAACCCAACTTTTTTCCGGGGGGCTGGGCCCTTAAACGGAAGGATTTTTTCCCCCCGGGCAAAGGTTTGGGCGGTGGGCTGACCCTTCTCAGTCTGTTTCGACCCCGCCGCCCCCCTTCCCTTCCCCATGTTTTTGTTTTTTTGAAAAGGGCATGGGGTTTTGTGGGCCGCCGAAACTGGCATGGATTTTTGGAGACAAAAAATTTTGCCAAAATTTAGAAGGTGGGGTTTTTATCCAGGGGCCCCCCAAAAAAATTTATTTAAACCCAAAACAAAAGGCGAAATCTCCCTGGGGCCGGGGGTTTTTAAAGACGGGTTTTAAAACCCCCGGGAAAGAAAAGGGGCCCAAAAAAATGAAAAAAGGTTTTAGTAAAAAGGAAAAGCAAGAAAATTTTTTTTTTGTACCCCCGGTGTAGTTCAAAACTTCCCTCTTTGTTTGTCCTAACAACTCCCGTTCGTTAAAAAAAAATTTAAAAAACGGTAAATCAATTTGGTTTGCCAAAAATGAAAAAACCAAACCGCCCTTGTTAAAAAAGAATTTTTTAAAAAAACTTTTTTCCAAATTTGGTTACAAAAGGGGGTTACGGGGCAAAAAAAATTTAAAGAAAATAAGAAACCGTTTCAAAAGGGCCCTTTCCTGTTTTTTTAAGAAAAATCAAAGGTGGGGATTTAAAAAATCTTTCCCCAACAGGGGGAAAACCCCTTTTTTAAAAGAAAACCC
>NW_026613263.1:642244-700739 GCF_029220125.1 Pseudoliparis swirei
TCCCGTTAATCCCAGTGGTGAAAGTACGTCCTCTGTTGCGCTGTACCCTCCCAAAGTCCCATACAACCGGCTCCTTAGTTTTGGTGACATCTATGATGAGGCTGTTGTCCTGGCACCAGAGTGACAGATCAGCAAATTTCCTCCAGGTAGGCCTCTCGCTGCTGTCGGAGATCAGGCCCATCACCACTGTCGTCATCCGGCAAAACCTTGATGATGGTGTTGAGCTGAACCTGGGCCACTACAGTCATGTGTGCACAGGGAGTATGGTGCAGGGGGCTGAGGACGTTAACCCTGGGGGATCCTGTGTCTCAGGGTGAGGGATTTGGAGGTAGCCTGCCCACCCTGACCACCCTGTGGCCTGGCGTGGTCAGGAAGTCCTTGCGATCCAAGCACACAGGGGGTGTTCAGTCCCAGCCTCACCCAGCTTGCCGGCCAGTCTGAGAGGGATCATGGTGTTGGAAAGCTGAACTATAATCACGAACAGCAGTGTCTCATATAGCCCCCTCTGGCTGCTCCAGATGAGAGAGTGTGTGCAGTACCTGTGAGAGGCACTGTCCGTGGGATCTGTTTGGGCGATAAGCAAACTGCAGCGTGGTCCATGGAGGAAGGAGAAGGCTTAGATGTAGTCCCTTTATCAGCCTTCAGCATTTCATGACCACCGAGGTGAGGGCCACCGGCCGGTAGTCATTCATACATGCTGGAGAAGCATTTCTTGGGCACAGGACACAGTGGGATCTCTTGAAGCAGGCGACCACGGACCTCAGCCAGGAGAGGTTGAATATTGTGGTGAACACTGAGCTAGCTGGTTAGCACAGGTCTTCAGTACTCGCCCAGATATGCCATCTGGACCTGCAGCTCTGGTGTTCACCCTTCAACAGAAAGCCCTCCTCACCGTAAAGCTCTCGGTCACAGAGAGTGTGTTCATCCCTTAGCGAGAACTTCACCCTCTCGGCTACGCTTAACGGTGTTGTTGTTGTTAGCCGGCGAGCTAGCGCCTGTTGCTGGGTTAGCCTCAAACTGCGGTATAAAATGAGTTCAGGCCGCCCGCTAGGGATGCATCGGCACTACCATTGCGCTGGGTCTGCTCTGGTAGTTTGTGATAGTCCGTGAGCCTCTGCCATAGGCGCTTGGTGTCGCGCTGTTCATCTGTGGTGATTCCCACTGTCGTCTGCACTTCTTTTGCCTTCTTCACCGCCTCCTCGAAGTCTGATAGACCGCCGCTTTGTACTGGCCCATGGCGCTTGCCGGATACAAGGCACCGGGAGTTATAGGCAGCAGTACGTGGGTGTTCACAGTCATCGGATGGATTCATCAACCCACGGCTTTTTGGGTTAGAAAAGTCCCTAACTTTACCGTGCAGGACGAGGAAAACTGTCCGAAGGGCCAGTTATGAGGCTCATTACATTACTCAAGAATCCTCGCTTGACGCCACTGGAACTGGGATTGGACTATGTCCCAGTCGATTTATACTCAGAGCCGCCCCAGCCTGTAGCTCAGCCTCTGATTGGTCAGGACCACCGTGACATGCTCCTCGTCACTACCGCTTCCCCGCAGTGTGTATGTCATGTGCGTTAGTGGCAGTACTATGTTAGGCTATGGTAGTTGCTGTGGTGCCTTGTCCTAAGAATTTCAGTGCCCAGTCTGACCCCTGTGTCATTCCTGTGCACCTGATAGCACAAAGACTCTGACTTTGACTTCAAACATCGGACGCCTACATGACGCCAAAGCATTTTTTAGTCGCATACTGTGGACGCTTTTGACAACCCTAAACTCCGCTTGACTGCTCGCACAAGTAAACACAAAAACCGGAGTTTCAGAAACTCGCCTTTACCGGAGTTTTTAGAAATGATCGCTTTTCCGTGAATAAAACCCCTCCGTTTTGTGTAAATGAAAGGCCAAAACACATGAAAATATAAGGGTGCTTTCCATCGTGTAAACGTAGCCTTGGAGAGTAGCACCTTTACATGCAAACTTACTTTTTATAAAATAGCAATTCCACCTCCCTATTAGGTCGATCAGCCTCTATAAACAGTATGCCCATCAATATTGAGCATCCTTGTCCATAATAGATTTACTCAACCAAGATTCAGATATAACAATAACATCTGCATCAGGGTTGAGCTTGCCCAAATGCGTATAATATCAAGTTTGGCAATTAAGCTGCGATATTCAAATGAATAAAACTCAAACCAGCCCTTGCTTTAAAAATCAAGCAGGAGCTGCAAAACATGAAGCTTCCTTCCCTATTACATTGTGTAATATCAATAGGGCCAGGATTATTAGGCTGACATTTCTGAAATCAATAATAACAGAACAATCGAAGAATCTCTGCTTTAATCAAATTGTTGCCAGGCACCTCCTCACTTGATTTTTCTGGGTTAATGTGTCAACCAACGAGTGAGACGCCAGAGCATTTCTAGAAACATCTTTTCAGCACAGAAAGGCAGAGAAGCATCTGACCAACTTCACTGAACTGCAGAAAAGTCCGCCTGAAAGTGTCTCGGCTTCTGCCCGGCGATTCATGGGGAAACGCCATGGTACCTCCGCCGCAAGAGGGCATTATCACACTGGAGACCTTCCCTCGTAACACTTCCCAACGAAAGTGCCGCTTGTGTAAAGTTCCAGAGAAGCAGTGCTAGAAGCAATACTTTCATTGTCAGTCAGGGTGTCTACAGGAATAAACCAGTGAAATGTAAGACTTTTTAAGACCACGTCTAAATAAAATTTAAGACCTAACGCATTTAAGGAAATATACATTAATCTAAATTAATTAATTCAAAGTAAAACACACTGATGTCTGTTCAAAATTAACAGTATGGTAATGTGCAAAAGGATAATACATGAAATGTTCATTGTTGTTTATTAATACAACATTTTCTGGAATATTTAGGTCCCATGAACAAATGTCTATAAAATCAAGTAAATATATTTTTTAAAATACGTGCAATATAGTCTTTTGAACAAAAATCTATATAAACATGCAACAATATTTCCAGCTGCTTTTAAAAATGCAAATACATTTACATAATAGAATGTATGTGTGTGTGTGTGTGTGTGAGTTCTCATGTCTCTCATGTGATGGATGTGTGTCACAGTGTTCCATACGCCTCCTCCTGAGCTTTGTGAATATACTACAGGAAAACAACTCTCTTTTCAAACTGTATGAATACAAAAACTTCCAGTTGACATTTGGTCCATTCTCCTGAAAAAGGCAGACATTAGACACAAACAACAGTCACCACATCTCTTCATGACACCACTCAGATTAATGTCAGACTGGATCAATATGAATGAAAACTATTTTTACAAATTAAGCAACGCGTAAGCCATCCCTTGAGTTTTTCCTAGTGGAATACTATGTAGACATATTGAGTAGGTAAACACCACTCTACTTACTACCATTCTAAAACTATTGTTAGTTAGTCTAATTAATGTAGTGGCCTATGGCATAGCTGTTATTAACCTTGACACATGAGTAAAGCTTAATCATATGGAAACACATACTCATATTATACAAGAGGATAGTTAATACATATATTGATAGACTTACTTGAGGTGCTGAAGTAGGTCCTGTGTCACTGTGCCCATGAGCCCTCTGTAGATCCTGATTTGGACCGGGTCACTGAACCGAGAGCTACATGAAGTCCAGCTGTCTGCATGGTCCAGAGTCTGCGGTGGTTCCGGTCCAGAGTCCTCCATGTGGTGGTCTGGTTCAGAGTCTCGTGGTGGTCTTGGGTCCAGAGTCTCGTGGTGGTCTGGTCCAGAGTCTCATGGTGGTCTGGTCCAGAGCTCCGTGGGTGGTCTGGTCCAGAGTCTCCTTATGGTGGTCTGGTCCAGAGTCTCGTGGTGGTCTGGTCCAGAGTCTGCAAGGTGGTCTGGGTTCAGAGTCTCAAGAATGGTGGTCTGGGTCCAGAGTCTCACGGGGTCTGGTCCAGAGTCTCGTGGTGGTCTGGGTCCAGAGTCTCGTGTGGTGGTCTGGTCCAGAGTCTCGTGGTGGTCTGGGTTCAGAGTCTCGTGGTGGTCTGGTCCAGAGTCTCATGGTGGTCTGGGTCCAGAGTCTCGTGGTGGTCTGTCTGAGTCTGTGGTGGTCTGGTCCAGAGAGTCTTATGTGGTCTGTCCCAGAGTCTCGTGGTGGTCTGGGTCCAGAGTCTCATGGTGGTCTGGTCAGAGTCTTGCGTGTGGTCTGTCCAGAGTCTGGGTGGTCTGGGTCTAGAGTCTCGTGGTGGTCTGGTTCAGAGTCTCATGGCAGGTCTGGGTCCAGAGTCTCGTGGTGACTGTTCAGAGTTCTGCAGGTCTGGTCTCAGAGTCTCGTGGTGGTCTGGGTCCAGAGTCTCGCGGTGGTCTGGTCCAGAGTCTTGAGTGGGTGGTCTGTCCAGAGTCTCATGGTGGTATTCGTCCAGAGTCTGTGGTGGTCTGGTTCAGGGTCTCATGGTGGTCTGGTCCAGAGTCTCGTAGTGGCCTGTCCAGTTCTGCGCGGGTGGGTCTGGTCCAGAGAGTCTGCAAGTGGCAGTCTGGCCTAGAGTCTCATGGTGGTCTGGTCCAGTAGTCCTGTGGTGGTCTGGTCCAGAGTCTCGTGGTGGTCTGGTTCAGAGTCTCGTGGTGGTCTGGTCCAGAGTCTCGTGGTGGTCTGGGTCCAGAGTCTCGTGGTGGTCTGGTCCAGAGTCTCAAGGCGTGGTGGTCTGTCTAGAGTCTCGTGGTGGTCTGGGTCCAGAGTCTCATGTGGTGGCTGGGTCCAGAGTCTCGTGGTGGTCTGTTCAGGCGGTGGTCTGGGTCTGAGTCTGCAAGGTGGTCTGGCCCAGAGTCTCGTGGTGGTCTGGGTCCAGAGTCTGTAGTGGTCTGGGTCCAGAGTCTGTGGGTGGTCTGGTCCAGAGTCTCGTGGTGGTCTGGGTCCAGAGTCTCATGTGGTTCCTGTCCAGGGTCTCGTGGGTGGCCTGGGTTCTCAGGGTCTCATGTGGTGGTCTTGGGGTCCAGAGTCTGGGTGGTCTGGGTCCAGAGTCTCGTGCATGGTCTGGGTTCAGAGTGTGGGTGGTCTGTCCAGAGTCTCGCGTGGTCTGGGTCCAGAGTCTCATGGGTCTGGGTCCAGAGTCCGGTGGTCTGTCCAGAGTCTCGTGGTGGTCTGGTCTCAGAGTCTCGCGGGTGGTCTGGTCCAGAGTCTCGCGTGGAACAGAATGGTTAGAACGCGCCGCCCTGTTGGTCTTCTCGGGTGATGAGCTCTTTGTTGCACGGGCGCTGATTTCTCCGTGACCTCCACGCTATGGTTACGGCGTTGATTGCTGCTAAGCTGGCGGTGAGCAGCAGCTAGCGGCGGAGCAGGGAGTCACAGGGAGCAGCAGCTACGCGGAAGTGATAGCAGTTAGCGGGCGATAGAAAGCAGCAGCTAGGCCACAGCCAAGCTGGAGCTGGTTACGCTCGCCGCTGTGCGCTTGCCTGCTCGTGGAGATTCCACCGCTGAAAGTCTCCCGACACATAATGCAGCTTCAGAAGCTACTTCACCCCGACCGTGACCAGAAACACTCTCGCTCTTTTCAAGCCGTTGCTGAACTTGCATCCCGCCATGTTTTCTAAAGTAGCCGACAAGTCATGCTTACGCTAGAGGTGATGGGACTGAATACGCTGGGCCCCTTTAAGAGAAGGGCGTGGCCCCGTGACACCATGAGACACTTGCAGAGCAACCGGAGCAAATACGAGACTGGAACAGATTGAAGCTTCATATTCGTAACAATGACAGTGACACCCAACAAACTTAAGACCAATCCAATCTGAATTTAAGACAATTTAAGACTTTTTAAGGACTTATTTTTAGGGAAAGCAATTTAAGACTTTTAAGACTTTTAATGCCCTCCGCCGGACACCCTGGTCTAAAGTGCTAAAGTTCAGTTCCTAAAACCTAAATACGGCTTTCGGCCACACCTGAAACACAGGATCGCTGCAGAGGCAAGAAAGCAGCAGGAAAGCAAAGGCAGGAGCAGGCAGCAGGCAGGTAGCAGCAGCTCACAGGCTGGCGGAGACGCAGGTAGAAGCAAAGCGATAGACCCAGGAGCAGGCAGCAGGCAGCAGGCAGCAGCCAGCAGGCAGCAGGCAGCAGGCAGCAGCCAGCAGGCAGCAGGCAGCAGCCAGCAGGCAGCAGGCAGCAGGCAGCAGCCAGCAGGCAGCAGGCAGCAGGCAGCAGCCAGCAGGCAGCAGGCAGCAGGCAGCAGGCAGCAGGCAGCAGCCAGCAGCCAGCAGGCAGCAGCCAGCAGCTGTGCAGGCAGCAGTGCCCAGCAAGGCCATGTTGTCAGCAGGCTGTTAGCAGGCAGCAGCATCAGCCAAGGCAGCAGTGCAGCAGGTACAGCAGGCTGTGCAGCCAGTGGCCTGTTACAGGCAGCAGCCAGCAGCCAGCAGGTAGCAGGTTGTCAGCCAGGCAGCAGGCAGTGCAGCAGGCAGCAGGCAGCAGCCAGCAGGCAGCAGGCAGCAGGCAGCAGCCAAGCACAGCAGCAGGCAGCAGGCAAGGCAGCCAGCAGGCAGCAGGCAGTTAAGCTAGCAGGCAGCAGCCAGCAGGCAGCAGGCAGCAGGCAGCAGCCAGCAGGCAGCAGGCAGCAGGCAGCAGGCAGCAGCCAGCAGCCAGCAGGCAGCAGGCAGCAGCCAGCAGCCAGCAGCCAGCAGGCAGCAGGCAGCAGCCAGCAGGCAGCAGGCAGCAGCAGGCAGCAGCCAGCAGGCAGAGCCCGGTGGGGAGCGGAGCCGATGTCGTGGGCAACAAAGGCCTCACATGGAAAACTCACCATGCCAAATTGACGATCGTAATTTCTATGTTTTTGCTCATTTCACGATGCTTATAACCTAGTGAAATCAGACAGTGTAGTATTTAGGCCTTGTGACCATAAAACACAGTAAAACAAACACCCAATTACAGGACAAACAGACAGGTAAACGCTTGCCGCCAGCTTGCATCTTGGATGATAAATGACGTGGTCTCGATAATGATGTAAGGAGAGGTGACACACAGATGCATGTATATGTTCACATTGTCAAGCAGCGCTCCCCTACTGGCTCAGCTGACTTGCTTGAATCTGACCCAGACTTGCCATGGCGTTTGTTACAAGTCACGGCCTGAGGATATCGTGTCAGCATGTGTGGTCACGGTTGTCGCAGCAAGAGAGGACCCAAACCCACGGACATTACTGCACAAACTATTTAATTACAAGAAACCATCAGACCAGACCAGACAGTAACGCAGAAAAACGGGACCAAATAGCATCAAGCCACACTGGGAATGAGACGAACAGGGCTAACAGGGTTATACATACACAGGCAAGGTGAGAGGATTGGCCAACGGACAACGATGGACACAGGTGAACACAATGAGGGCGGGCCAGCAATCACAGAAGGAAAGTCAATCAGGCCAGGGCAGATAATCATAGGGAGACAGACTTGTTATACAAGGACTTCAAAATAAGACACACAAAACAAGCACACAAACTCCAGATCATGAGCATATCGACAAGACATAGCCACCTAGAGTCAAACCAAAGACTTACAATAAAATCAGTGTCGCTGTGCGATTTAACGGTCAAACGCGCCCGGGCAGTCCTCGCCGCCCCTCCAATGCATGGGCGAAGGAGGAGCGCGAGGATCCTGCTCATCGCTGCTTGCAGCTTTAATTTAATTATTACATATTAAAATGGAGCTGCTGGTTGAGCATGGCGTGGCCGGGCGGGCCTCACTCACACCCCTGAGGGGCTCTCTAGTTAGAGGTCAGGAGGTTCACTCCCGCCTCTTAACACTCCACGGCCTCATGTCCATGAGGAAAGGTTCTCTACTTGTGTGAATAGCGCCACCTACCTGGCAAAAGGAAATGACATAGTGAAAGTTAGATCCACTTCAGACCTCCAGAGCTTTGGGAGGAAGAGTTATCTACGCCACAGACAGACTTCACAACACCTCAGGTCAACTTGAGTTTAAGAGCTTTATTTTCATTTTCATGATTTCATCTTTAAGTCCTGAGTGAATATTAAAGCGTTGGTTCTCCAGCAGGCGGTCTGGTTCAGGGTCAGGTGGACCGGGTCAGGTGGACCGGGTCTGGTTCAGGATCTGCTCTGCAGGCTCTCTATTGTTAGAACAAGCCGCCAAGGCCTTCCCGGGCAGGTTCCCGCTCCCGGATATCCAGCCCCTGAGAGAGAGAACGTTCACTCCTCCATGACAGCTGCGTGTCATATCAACATGGCCTGTGGGGCGCTGTCCTTTAAGGCATACGTGTCAAACTGATATGGCCCAGTGTACCAATGTGGCCTCCGCCACGTCATTTTATGTGGCCAGCGTAAAGTATGAAATAAATATAATGCCTTTTCTAAGAAAGGGAGAAAAAGTTTGGTGCTTTTATTTTGAAGGTCTTTTTTTGCAGCCGAGTGCGGTCTGTTTACCTCCCTCCTGCTGCAGTTCAGCCAGAGAGAGGTGCGGAACCCTTGCGTTGCTTTACTAAATGTACTGCGTGAGTTCAGTCGCCGGACTATTTGTCACGTTTTCTTCACTCGCGCCAGAAGCGCTGGAGAGGGCGGCTTATCGTGGCATATAACAGTGCCTCGTTACCACCGTCCACCACGGAAGAAACACACACTCTTTGTTCTGTTGAGTGAAGTCCCACAACATCGTCGGACCATCGCTTCCTCGAGTCTGGGTCTATAATATAAATATTATATATTATATTATCCGTAGCCGCTCGTAGCTTCTCCAGGAGCTGCGTTCTGATGACGGCCGCTTCCAGACGATCGATAATCCTCCGGAGGTTCTGATTCAACGGTATGACGTCAGTGACGTCACGCGGAGCATTTCAACAGTCTCGCCTACTTCTTACCGCTTTCTTCCGGAGTTTAGCAGAAATCAGCCCGAATGAGGCGCACCTTGTTCGCGTCCTGTCATTCTACGCGCCTGGCGAGGAATCCAGACAAAGCAAGCGTGCGTGCGCGTGACCACATTGACTTTGTATTAACAAACATCCCCAGTTCCCTGTTATGAATTCCTCCATCAGGTCTACGTCAGTGGTCACTAAGGTTGAAGTGAGTGCTGCTTCATGTTGTTCAGTATTTATAATATAGTCAGAAGAAAAGTTAATGTTGAATATGTGAATCTTTTTTTAATTACCCTTGTTTAATTTATTTATAGTTTGTGTATAAAAGCTGCTCCTCAAGACTCTGACTTGTAGAGCAGCTTTATGTGTCATAGGTTCAGTGAGTGAGACATGCATTACATCTTTTGAGGCTTTTTAAAACCAGACTTTTTTATTTCATGTTTATGCATGAAAGCACTGTTTATACATGTTTTAAAGTCTGAAGTTAGAGTAGTAATGTATGTTGTATTACCTTGTGTCCTTAAGATTCACTTGTTGGTTCATAATTGACTATAAAATGGAATATTACTAAATAGTTGTGTTGTGCATATTGTGATATTCTGAACTCAGGTTCAAACTGCACCATCTTTTCATTAAATACATTTGAGAAGTTAAAAATGTCCCTCGATTTAGGTCTCAGCTTGTCATGCAGGGGTGATAGTGCGTCCCAAAGCCAGACCAGTGGAGAACCACTGCCCCAGACCAGTGGAGAACCACTACCCAGACCAGTGGAGAACCACTGCCTAGACCAGTGGAGAACCACTACCCAGACCAGTGGAGAACCACTGCCCAGACCAGTAGAGAACCACTGCCCAGACCAGTGGAGAACCACTGCCCAGACCAGTAGAGAACCACTACCCAGACCAGTGGAGAACCACCTGTCTCAACTGTGACAAAGCTTTTAACAAAGTTAATGTAATAATCTTTGTTTGATCTTTGATAAAGTAATGTGGGTTAAAATAAATATAATGAAATTAAATAGATTTATTTTATAATATTAAATACATTTGCATATATAGTTCAACATTTATATAAGTACACCTAATAAACAATAAACAAATGCAAAGACAGTTATTTAACAATATGTTCTGGAGTAAGAATTATACCGTGTTAGTGACAACCGCCCTTTGAGGGCAGCCATGAGGCCGATGTGGCCTCGGGCGTAATGAGTTTGACACCCTGCTTTAAGGCCTTCGGCGTCTCTGACAACATGAAATGATTCAGCGTAATACTTAGTAGCTTTGCCACGGACGCTGCATGAGAGCATCAGAGCCTGCCTGCGTTGCATTGTGGTAAACAAAGGGAACTCCATCACCTCCTTCCTCCTTCTTGTCGTCGGCCTCTCGGAACAAATGACACCATATCCATAACTCCTCCTGCTCCTCCCCGCTCCCCCAGGCTCCCTCATCAGTCCGTGACCACGTCGCCGACCACTTCTTTACCCTTTGAAAATGACACTATCCATCATCCCTCCTCCTTCCTCCTTCTCCTCGCCGTCGTTCCCCGTGATGTTATCCATCATGTCATCTGAAAACACACATGAGGCTCAACTGGAGAACACGTGGTGGTCCTGAGGAGGAGAACCGTCACAGGGAGGCCCAGATCTCCATGGCAACCAGCTCACGAGACACATGGTCCTCCTGATCTGACCCTCAATATGATTATTATGATTATTATGATTATTAAGACTTCATCTGCCTGATGGATCGTGGAGGTCTCCATCGTGGAATATGCCTACTATGAACTATTCATACACTCTGTCACATTCATTGAATGTATTTTAACTCTAAATCTGTCCTTCTGGTCACATGACATCTATTGTTCTGTCCATCCTGGAGAGGGATCCTCCTCTGTTCTCTCCTGAAGGGTTGTTTGGGAGTTGTTCCTGATCCGATGTGAGGTCAAAGGTCAAAGGTCAAAGGTCAGGGATGTCTATGTGTACAGATTGTAAAGCACTCTGAGACAAATTTATAATTTGTGAAATTGGGCTCAACAAATAAACTGAATTCAAAAGAAAATGGTTTAATCTTAGACTCAGACATGCAAACACACATTATGCATATTAATATGAATCATAACTCATAACTCCTCTCTTGGTACTCACCCAGTTTTTCTTCAACCACCTTCTTCACGAGGTCATTCTTGAGGTCATTCATGAAGTTATCCATGGCTGCTGCGTGTGCTGCCTGAGTGACAGGCCGAGTATATAAGGATGGAGGGGGCGGGCTTCAGGGGCGAGGAGAGGCTCGAGGATCGCCCTGCTCAAGAATCAGGTCAGGCTTCAGGGTGGACCGGTCCCACAGGAACCTGTGTGTATGTGTGTGTGTATGTGTGTGTATGTGTGTGTATGTGTGTGTATGTGTGTGTATGTATGTGTGTGTGTGTGTATGTGTGTGTGTGTGTGTGTGTGTATGTGTGTGTGTGTGTGTGCATGTGTGTATGTGTGTGTATGTGTGTGTGTATGTGTGTGTGTGTGTATGTGTGTGTGTCACCGCCTAAAGAAGAATCCAACCTTTATGACTCTCTGTTCATAACATTCAGGTGTGTGTGTGGAACAAAGATCATCTCCTCACGTCGCATGAGTCACTGATGAAGATGAGTCACTGATGAAGATGAGTCACAAGGATCTTCCTTCCCAGACCTGGGTTCCTCCTCTCAGGAACCGGATCAGACTGAGACCTCGTCCATGGTGTGTGTCTCTGGACTTCAGAACCACTTCAACACGCCGGCTACCTGGACACCACCACGGCCACGCCTCCTTAGTTTTATGTATAATTATATATATAACAAATATATTTATATATTTATATATATATATAAATATATATATATATTTATATATGACTATATATATAAATATATATATAAAAATATATAAATAGATATATTTAGATATATATAAATATATATATTTATACATATAAATACATGTATATATATGTTTATATATAAATATATATATATTTATTCATATATTTATATATATATTTAGATATATATAAATGGTTATATATATATATTTATATATATAAATGTATATACAGTATGTATAATATTTATAAATATATATATTTATATATATATATATATATTTGTATTCGTTGCTTCAGTGCTCAAATGTTTGTCACACTTTTTTTTATGTATCAAATGTTTTTATTTAGCATAATCACACAGGATGGCGGAACACCAACACACATGGTGCCTTCAAATTAAGGGAAACAGTCATGTTGAGACCAAAGTGAGTCTCTTCAGAACTATAAAGCAGAGGAAAGAGGGGGGTTACAACATACACACACAAGAGACAGACAGACAGACAAATAACATTGATAGGGACCAAGGACATGTTCAGTTAGAAGTAAGGGGCATTATAGCACACATCGACAGCAGCATATTTTTCAAAGAGTCAGCAATGTTGGACCCAAGTGTCAAAGTCTTTTCTGATGCTCCATTGATGGTGAGCTGTAGAGATCTCCATATGTACCACATCCAAAAAGGACAGCATCCATGTTCGAACAGACAAGTCATGCGAGGTGGTTTCCAACGGGTTGCAATCGCTCTTTAGCAGCTAGAGTCCAGCAAATGCAATACGTCATTGACGGATTTTAGAAAGCTGGAAAAGTCTGAATCAAAAACATTTAGAATCAAAACACTGAGAAAGTTAAGCAGGTACAGTAACATTAATCAAGACAGATAACTTGATGCAATATTGTTCCAAACTGACAAACAGTGGGAGCAATCCAGAACATGTGAAGATATGTTCCTTGAGTGTTTAGTAAGCAGAGAGTGCATAAAGGACTGGTCATTATTTTTCATGTGATGCAGCGTCACAGGGGTGAGATACGCCCTATGAATGAAATTAGAAAGAATTCTGTTGATGGTCTGGATTATGTGATACTTGAGATATTAGACTACATACATCATGCCAGTCAAAACCAGTGACCAGGTCTGGGCAATCCTGCTCCCAGACCTCTTCCATAGGAAGCGCTGAGGCGCCAGGTGTCACCAGAAACCGATAGGGCTTTAGATACCACCGCTGGTTTTGGCCTGCATTGTAAATAGTTCCCGGATAGGATGGGATGGGCAAAAGCTCTTCAGGGGACACTATACGCCTGAGCGCTTAGATCTTAATTGAAGGTAAAAGAAAATGAGGAATGTGGTGGTGACTGAATGCATTTTGTAAGTCAGTAAAAGATAACAAGCCGGTCTCTAAGCTAAAGATGTCTTTTAGATAATGAACCCCTCTGTTCCCAATGCTGGAGCGTTATAGGCTCCCTTCCACCAATCACGAAAAGTGCTTTATTGTTGACAGTGGAGAGAGTGTCTGCACAATTACACGGTCCATGGCAATATGTTTCAACCACCTTCCAGGTTGATAAGATGAGAGACACAATAAAGCAGCAGCTGGCAATTGTTTGTTAGAGATATTGGCAAAAAAGAACGTCATGAAGTGACTCATGGTTCTGTCAGAGCACCCTTTCTAAAGCACGCCCAGCACACTGAGGAATCTGGGTCAAACCATGTCAGAAGAGTGGCCTTAAGACAAAAGACCAAGCAAATAGAGTTTAAAGTTGGGAACTGATGACCACCGTTTCTCCTTTCTCCTCTGTAGAGTAGACTTTTAAGTCGTGGCCGCTGCCTTCCAAATGAATATCGATACTGCTGCCTCTAATTCTATGCTGTGGAGTCAGAAGGAGGAGAAAGAGGAAGCATAGAGCTCCACAGTTAATCCTGGGTAAGATGTTCATTTTAACCACAGACACGTGGCTTGAATAGACATAGGAGACTCCATCCATTTTCCATGAAGTCTTCAATATGTTGTCTGAAGCAATAGAGAAGTTATGCTTAATAATCTTGTTTTAAACAAGGAAAACATCAACACCCAAGTATTTAAACTGTTTAACAATGGGGATGTTGGCAGAGATGATTGAATCTGCACACAGAGTGGTTTAGATGGAGCAAAGGTGTGTGCCAGACTTGGACCAGTTAATTTTGAAGCCTGATAAGTTTCCCATACTCCTCGTGATAAGGATAGAAGATGTGAACAGACTGAGAGGCCTTCAAAAGACTATCACATCATCCGCAAGCAACAGAGAGGTGATGCTATGCGATTTCAAATGCATATTGGTGACACCACCCACAGATTGAGGAATACTTGGAGCCAGAGGCTCAAGGGAGAGGACAAATAGTGCAGGACCTCAGGGGCAACTCTTGGCGGAAGGTCTGGAAACAGGGAACAAAGAGGAGAAAGGTGCGTCCTGTTGCGACTCTAAATGAAGGGCGAATTAGGCTGTCAATCGATTTAAAATAACCAATTAATCGCACATTTGAATTATGATTAATTAATCATCATTAATCGCGATTAAAAGTTAAAAGTTAAAAGTTCATTCTTTTAAAGACCAAACTCATCACACAAGAGCTGTTTTCAAAGAGGCCCTACCTATGTAAAGTGCCAGCGAGGTATTTAATATTGTGGATGATAAATTGTTTCTTCAGTGAAACATCGATTAGTAAAAAAAAAAAAGAAGTACATAGAGCATCCTACTGGTCTGGTCTTAGTTTCACCACCACTGAACAGCAGAACTACAGTGGCCTTTGGTAACTCCGACTGACATTCATATGTCACGCTAACCCTCTGGAGGTTGGGGTGGGGTATTTATACATTTTACAAACAAACAAAAATTCAATTTCTTTAGTAAGGCGTTTTCATGTGACATACATCCCCATCGTTGTTCTACATCAAACATTCCAGAACAATCTCAGCTCATTCAATGAGGCTCATTGTCCTGGTGCCGTGCCTTCTGCTCTGACTGATACGGACAGGTTGCCATAATGAGCCCTCTCACCTGTGAGGGTGGGAGGTCCTTTGGTGATTTACTGAGTGTTCATTGGTTGTTTTTCCCAAAATGTTGACAGACAAACGGATTGACCAACTGACGGTGAAGGTTTCTGTGTGTCATGCTCTTTCCGCTACAAGCTTCTCGACAAAGCCGGCCCCTCCGCTCCTCTACAGTGTCCTAGAGGGGGGAGACGGGAGTGGAAGGAGGAGCAGGAGGAACCCGGACTGATTCATCCACGCCAGTTAAACTCATTTATGATCCTCTTATTTTCGCGAAAAATAATTGTTTTAAAAACGGAAACAGTGTTAAACCGATCAGTGACACGCGGCTTGACACTCGTTTGGAGTGTAAAAAACTTCAACCAACATCGGTAAGTAAACAAAGTTGGCGCGCACTATGCTAACATATTTTAGTTAATCGCGAACGGCCAAATTAATCGGTGACAGATTAACGCGCTAACGCCAGACAGTCCCTAGTTAGAATACACATGACTTTGATCATGCCACGAAAGTGTTCCTGAAGCTCAGCCTATCACACTAAGACTGACCATAAGAATGGCCACCAAGTCTATCAAAAGCTTTCATTGCGGGCCAAGAGAGAAGTGACATTGGTGTTTACTGTCTTCTGCAGCATCATTAATGCGGAGAAGGCCTAACATTATCTGCTGCCAATCTTGGGTTTTGGTGAACTTCCGTTTGGTCAGAGTTTATTAATTTTGACATAGGAGACCCAGGATGCACGGGCCGGAGTTTAGCTAATTTTTTTTAAATCAGAATTTAACAGGCTAAGAGGACGATAGCTAGAGCACCTGGAGGATCCTTATCCTTTTCAAGAGTAAGGATATCAGAGCTGTGTTAACATCCCTTGAGAATTCACCCTTCCAAGAGAGAAGTTAATCATGTCAAGAAGGAATGACCCAACTGTTCCCAAAAGTAACATCAAATCCAGGGGATCCCATCAAAACCCGGTGATTTGTTTCTTTGCATATTCTGTACCGCCATATTCTTAGTTCGCCCCAGGAGACCAAATTATCTAAGTCAGCTGATTCCTCTACTGATAACTTGGGCAAATCGAGCTGATTTAACCATCCGTCACAGTGGTTTTATCCAAAGTAACCTCTTGATTGATAAGCAAATTAGAATAAAATGTCTGAAAAGATTAATTTATTTCAATAGGGTCGTTCTGGATATTCGCCATCTGAAGATTTAACAATGGAATACCTGAAAATGGTCACTTGACCTGATTTCATTATAAGCAAGGCAATGACTAGGTCTGGAACCCAAAGTGGAAGCAACAGTGTTTCAGAATGTTGTTTATTTCCTTCGAACCAGTGATCGCTTCTAAAGTTATACTTGGTCAGTAAAGTTTGTTTGCATCAATGAGTCTAATCTGGTGAATTCAGATTCAAGGTTTCACAGTTGGTGTCCTCCAGCTTTCATGCATGCTAGAGCAGAATAGAATGGTATTGCTCCTAATAAAACCTTTTCATTGCATCTCCCACAGAATCCTTTGTCTTCTACAGAGCCAAACATTCATTTCTTTTGCAAACGCCTGAATTCTGCAATGAATTGTGTGACATAGGATCTATTATTTAGTCAAAGAGGTAGCTGTCAAACGCCTATCTTAGCAGCACGCTGGAGACAGTTCGCCTAGGTGGTGGAGCAGAAGACCCTCTTTATGGCTTCAGATAGTGACATTGGAAGGAACACCGCTTATCAATTGAGTTGAATAAATAGAGGGGATGCAAAAAGAAAATCTATTCTGGAAAAGATTTATGTCTGGGCCTGGAGAAGAAGGCTGGAGTAATCCTCACAGGTGGGGTTCACTGCGCCAGGTATCTATAAGCCCCAAACTGTTACCCATGACTTCAGGAGCATCTGTGGCCTGAGCCTGCTCCCTGAGCCTCCGAGCCTGCTCCCCCGAGCCTGCTCCTGTGGCCTGAGCCTGCTCCTGTGGCCTCAGCCTGCTCCTGAGCCTGAGCCTGCTCCCCTGTGGCCTGTGCCTGCTCCTGAGCCTGCTCCCCTGAGCCTGAGCCTGCCCCTGTGGCCTCAGCCTGCTCCTGAGCCTGCCCCCTGTGGCCTGAGCCTGCTCCCCTGTGGCCTGGAGCCTGCTCCCTGTGGGCTCCTGAGCCTGCCCCTGTGGCTCTGAGCTCTGTTCCCTGTGGCCTGTGCCTGCTCCTGTGGCCTTTTGCATTTGACCGATCATCACTTAGTCCCAAACGAGCATTGTCGCCAATCCTGCCTGCAGTCATGTGACCAAGAGGACAGCACTTTAAGTGGGAGAGCTCGTTTCATGCAAACAATGGCTTACCTCTTTCGCTCTTTTGTGCTCGCCAGAGGAAAAGACTTAATTGTAGGTGATAGAATCTATTGGCTAAACGGTCGCATCAGCCTGCAGCAGATGAGTCTCCTGTAAGAATGCAACGTCATCACGTTTCTCTCTTTAGCCCAAAGAGCTGGTTCGCTTAGTGAGGGGCATTCAGTCCACCTCAATTACAAACTAAAATGTAAGATCACCCATTATCAACAAAGAGGCTGCGTCTATGTGAGGTACATTGCACACACGCCTCACCGTCAAGGAATCCCCAACAATATTGCATCCAAAGCTGTCACAACACACATCAACGCAAGACAGGGAACACGTGGCCGGCTATGACAATGAGTCATTGGGGAATATAGCTAAAGAGCTAACACTCAGAATAGGTCTGTGATCCAGAGTGGATATGGGGCATTAAAAGGAACACATAGCTCATATGTACTATGTTTACAACATTAACTGGAAGTTCCATATTAAATTAATGTAAAAAATAAACAGATCTCCTCGTCAACAGTAAAAAGCAGAGAAAGCGGGCGACGTGGCCTCGTAGTTAACTTATGTTAGTTTAACAATGCCTAGCGAAAGAAAGGCTATAGTGTGGAAGACAATTCACCGGCATTCCTGCCTCGACATAAAGGCAGACAATGTATGTAACACCGAGAATTGGGAGTTACCAGACGAACCGGAGGTCCATCGTCAGGCAGACAGTTGAGTGCTGCACTTTCTTCCAGTGCGCTCGCGGGTCCTGTGAGCAGCCGGGTCCGCCGGGTCGCTCCGGGCAGCATGGAAGCGCGAGGCGAGTCTGCCCACGGGACTGCTCAGCATCTCCGTGCCGAGCTGAAGGCCTGATACTGCCTTCCTCCTGATTCTCCAGGGTTGCCGTGATTGGGAGCAGAAAGAGTCCACAGAGCCTTTTGCGCGGTAGCTGAACCATCCAGCTGACGAAGAGCCAGCGCGCTTGACTGTAGCTGTAATCTGTGAGAAGTTTGAACGTTCTCCTGACCATGGTGGAGGCCCGCCGGCAGCCCGCGAACCGCCTCGCCTGGTTGTGAGTTACGAACCATCGCATCGCTGAACATCAACGTGCGATTAGTTATATTATTCTTCCGCTTCACCCGTCGATTCGGTGAGCTCTACAATATCGGATCCAAAGATCTGCCTGCTGGGAAACCCACTCAGACAGGAGAGAGATATTGGGTTGCGCTTAGAGCCTTCTGGTAGCCCCTCTTTCTTTAAATCCAATGACACGAATATTGCACATTCGGGTTTCTGTCCTCCAGGTCAGCCAGCTTCACCCAGCCTTTCAAAGCGTGGTCATGGCCGTCAAGAACGCTTGAGTTGGGAGCTTTCCACCGTAGTTCTTAGGCTGTCCACCTCCGACCTGATCGAGTCGGTGCCTTCGAGTGAGAGATGCCGTGCATGGAGTACAGTTGCCCACCCGTTGATCCGAAAGCAAAGCGCTGGCTCCAAGGAGCTTTTCGGTTTCTCCAGCACTGCTTCTGCACATGGCATCAGGCCTGAGATTCTAGTTTGTCTCACATTCTACTTTTCTTTAACGATCTTTATCAAACAAAAGTATAAAATACTCGAGGTTGGAAATTCAATGAAACAACTATTTTGACACAGCTGGGTTCTCGAGCCGAGCCTTTTAGAGTGCTATCTCCTCGTCTAGCTGGACAACACGCTCCAATGTTTGTCACACTTAAAGAATCTTTCACTTTGCTTTTCATTTGGCACCGGATGATGTAATCATCATTATCATTATATCTATTATAATGTTACGTTATTACCTTCTTATTATGATTTGTATAAATATCCCCATTTATTTCTGTGAGATGTTTAATTGTTTATTTGCCTCTATTTGAATAATGTTCATATCAATCAGAGATCTATAATAATGTGTGCACATCACTCCTGCACTAGCGTTGCTCTGCACTGGCTCCCAGTATTATTCAAGAATCGCCTTTTAAATTTTCTCTTAACGCATAAAGCCTTTGATTGGTGATGCTCCACTCATACTTCTTAAGGAGCTAGTAAAATTATATTGCCCCACCAGAGCTGCTGCTCACTCAAATGCTGGACTACTTGTAGTTCCCAGAGTCTTAAAAAGTAGAATGGGAGCTCAGAGTCTTAGTTATCAAGCCTTCCTTTCTATGGAACTGCTTCACCTTCAGTCCGGGAGGCAGAGAGATATTAAATACCGTTTAAGAGTAGAGACTTAAGACCTTCCTCTTGACACAGACAGCTTTTATAGTTAGGCTGAATCAGGGTTCTCACCTGGCTCAGCCCCTCGATGAGGCTGCTATTGTGGTGACACGAAGGTTAACATAATTCACCTTTAGGGAATGGTGTTGCCACACGGACAAAGGTTGTGCATTACACAGGGTTGATGGTCATCTCTGCTAACTCGCTATGCTAAGGTGTTGTGCGGACAAGTTCTCTTCCCTTGATGGACACAGAAGCTTGAATTCGATTGCGAATACCCCGCCTCCGACCCGTGATCTCCGGCACTACACTATAGGCTTATAGCTGCCGGGGGACGTTTAGGATGCACTGAGTACCTATCTCCTCTTTTTTCTCTCCTTAAGGATGAATTTTCATCTCTCAATCACACGTTACTAACTCTGCTTTCTCCCCGGAGTCCTTGTGATATATATACACACACACACACAGACACACATATACACACACACACACACACACGTCTCCCTGACATGAGGTACAAGAGCTCCAGACCTGGTGCTGGTCCTGGTCCTGGTGCTGGTGCTGGTCCTGGTGCTGGTTCTGGTGCTGGTCCTGGTGCTGGTGCTGGTGCTGGTGCTGGTCCTGGTCCTGGTGCTGGTGCTGGTCCTGGTCCTGGTGCTGGTGCTGGTGCTGGTGCTGGTCCTGGTGCTGGTGCTGGTTCTGGTCCTGGTCCTGGTCCTGGTGCTGGTCCTGGTGCTGGTTCTGGTGCTGGTCCTGGTGCTGGTGCTGGTGCTGGTCCTGGTGCTGGTCCTGGTGCTGGTGCTGGTCCTGGTCCTGGTGCTGGTGCTGGTGCTGGTCCTGTGTGGCCTGGTCCTGGTGCTGGTCCACTAACTGGTTCTGGTCCTGTCACCCCAGGAGGAGGACTGTTCGGTTCTGGTGGGTACGTGGTCGGAGCCCCGCCCTGAACCATCACAACGTTCACCCAACACTCCGCCCTCCGCCTCTCCATGGTTACCGGTGGAGCAGCATCCGCTTCAAAACACTGGTTCTTGGTACCGTGCTCTGAACGGATCGGGCCCCGTCTACATCCGGGATATGGTCACACCGTACACCACGTTTCCGCTCGGCAACAGCCAACCGTCTTGTGCCTCCTGCACCTCGAGCTAATCACTCTACATCCAGACTGTTTGCTGTCCTGGCTCCTCAGTGGTGGAACGAGCTCCCCACTGACATCAGGACAGCAGGAAGTCTCTACATCTTCCCGAGACTGGAAACAAACCTTTTCCGACTATCTGGATTAAAACACAGATTTGCACTTCAGTGGCACTGGGATGGCACTTATTGTGGTGCTTTTGTGGTTCGACTGAGTTGAGGAAGTGTTGCTTCCTGTGTTCTTGTTGTTCTTGGTTTATCTCTAGGTTGAAATGCACTTATTGTAAGTCGCTTTGGATAAAAGCGTCTGCTAAATGACATGTAATGTAATGTAATGTAACAACGTCTCTCATGTTACTTTAATTATATCAACAATTAAAGAAGCTTCTAAAACTGGAGAGGAGAGTTTGTGTTCATGAACATTTAGATTCATATTATACTGTAGATCAGGGCTACTTTGTCTTTGTTCTGTTACGTCAAAGCTCCGGCGCCCGAGACCGGGGGAGAGGACTGTTAACCCACACGTAGAGACAGATATGACGTGCTGCTGCTGTAATGTGACTGTAATGTGCTGTAATCCTGTTACAGAGACTGGAGCAGTCGATTGGCATTTCAGGCACGGCACTAATTTGGTTTAAATCCTATTTATCAGATCGATCTCAGTTTGTATTTGTAAACGATGACCCCCGAAACCCCCAAACGTTAATCACGGAGTTCCACAAGGTTCTGTGCTTGGACCAATTTTATTTACCTTATACATGCTTCCTTTGGGCAATATTATCAGGAAACACTCCATAAACTTTCATTGTTATGCAGATGACACTCAACTATATTTATCGATAAAACCAGAGGAGAGCAACCAACTCTGTAAAATTCAAGCATGTCTTAAAGACATAAAAACATGGATGACCTGCAACTTCTTGATGTTAAACTCAGACAAAACCGAAGTAATTTTAATCGGCCCTGAGCACCTCAGAGATCAATTATCTGGTGATGTGGATTCTGTAGATGGCATCCAACACCACTGTAAAGAATCTTGGCGTTATCTTTGATCGGGACTTGTCCTTTAACCCCCACGTAAAGCAAATCTCAAGGACTGCATTCTTTCATCTACGTATTATTTCAAAAATCAGGCACATCTTGTCTCAAAAGATGCAGAAAATTGGTTCAGTTGTTACTTTGAGACTGGATTACTGCAACTCCTTATTAGCAGGCTGCTCTAATAAATCTCTTAGGTCCCCCCAGTTGATCCAGAATGCTGCAGCTCGTGTTCTCACTAAAACTAAGAAAAGAGATCACATCACTCCTGCACTAGCTGCTCTGCACTGGCTCCCAGTAAAATCAAGAATCACTTTTAAAATTCTTCTTTTAACCTACAAAGCCTTGATTGGTGATGCTCCATCATATCTTAAGGAGCTTGTCGTACCATATTGCCCCACTAGAGAGCTCGGTTCACTAAATGCGGGGCTACTTGTAGTTCCTAGAGTCTTAAAAAGTAGAATGGGAGCCAGAGCCTTTGGGTTTTCAAGCTCCTCTTTTTTGGAACCAGCTTCCAATTTCAGTCCGGGAGGCAGACACAGTCACCTCGTTTAAAAGTAGACTTAAGACCTTCCTCTTTTACAGAGTTTTTAGTTAGGGCTGAATCAGGTTTGCCCTGGTCCAGCCCCCTTTATATGCTGCTATAGGCTTATAGCTGCGGGGCGTTTTAGGATGCACTGAGTACCTATCTCCTTTTTTCTCTCCTTAAGGATGAATTTTCATCTCTCAATCACACGTTTCTAACTCTGCTTTCTCCCGAAGTCCTTTTTACTTTCGCTCATGGGGTCATCGGACCCTATGAGGCGGCATAGATCCATCTGCCTGATGGATCGCCCGGGTGGGAATTCCTGCTCATGACTACGCCACTGTCCTGTTGAGACTCCGCCCTCCTCCTCCCCACCGCCATCTGCCTGATGGATCGTGGAGGTCTCCATCGTGGAATATGCCTACTATGAACTATTCATACACTCTGTCATATTCATTGAATGTATTTTAACTCTAAATCTGTCCTTCTGTACACATTACATCTATTGCATCTGTCCATCCTAGGAGAGGATCCTCCTCTGTTGCTCTCCTCCAGGTTTCTTCCTTTTTTCCCCTGAAGGTTATTTGGGAGTTTTTTCCCGGTCCGATGTGAGGTTTTGGGGCAGGGATGTCTATGTGTACAGATTGTAAAGCACCAGACAAATTTGTAATTTGTGAAATTCTTACAATAACTGAAAAATTGAATTGAATTAATTGTGATTAGAAAGTGACAGGGGCCACAATTTGTTTAAATTAGAAAACTACATATACTTAAGATCTAAAAAAAACACTTAAGATCAAATAAAAATTTCTAAGTATTGAGCACCTCGCTGTATATATAATACATTGATACAGATGTCTCAGAAAAATTAGAATTTTGAGATAGTTTTTATTTTCTTATGAAAAAAAAATTTAAAATGGAAACTTTTTTAATGAAATATAAGTTTTTTTTTTTGTTTTAAAGTTCTAAAGCATTTTTTCTAATTTTTAAAATAAGTTTAAGGGCCCAAAAAACCCCTTTTTTTCAAGAAAACTTTTTTAATAAAATCCCTTTTTTAAATTTTTAATTGGGAAATTGGTTTAAAAAAAATTTAAAAGGGGAAAACCTTTAGTTATCAAGCTCCTCTTCTATGGAACCAGCTTCACCTTCAGTCCGGGAGGCAGACACAGTCACCTCGTTTAAGAGTAGACTTAAGACCTTCCTCTTTGACAGAGCTTATAGTTAGGGCTGAATCAGGTTCACCTGGTCCAGCCCCTTGATATGCTGCTATTGTGGTGACACGTAAGGTTAACATAATTCACCTTTAGGAATAGTGTTGCCACACGGACAGTTAAGTTGTGACACAGGGGTTGATGCATGTCATTCCTGCTAACTCGCTATGCTAAGCAGTTGTGTGGATAAGGTTCTCTTCCTTGATGGATATTAAAGCTTGGAATTCGATCCTGAATACTCCGCCTCCGACTCCGTATCTCCGGCACTACAGTGGTGACCCTGACATTTCTAGGAAAGTTTCCAGAAACTTAGTGAACTTGGCAGGCGTGATGTTTATGTAAAGTTGCGGAGTTTTGGGAGCATGCTGCGGAGGCATGGTTTGCCCACGTGGAGGCACACTTCGCCTGCCGTCAGGTCCGTGGACGGGCGCAAAATACTACCTGGTGGTAAGCGCTGGGAAGTTCCACATCGTCCAGGTTGGTGGGATTCATCGCTGCTCCCCCGCTACAGGGCAAATACGAGGCGATTAAAGAGCTCCTCCTTAAGACATTTAGCTTATCTGCTAAGGAGAGGCCAGATTCTTGACATTCAGAGCCTGGGGGACAGCAGACCGTCTCATCTCATGGAGAAAATGCTGAATCTGCTAGGGGGGGAAGATCCCCAGATATTGTTCATGGAGGTTTTCCTGCCGCTTGCCACCCCGGGTCCAGACGGCGCTGGCCAACACGGCCATCACAGACCCCCGCGCCTTGGCTGAGGAGGCGGACCGCTTTTTCCTGGCGGCACGAGAGCCAGAGGCGGAGGCGTTAGCTGTGGCCGGCCCGTTTACAGGCAGGACGGCGTGGCGGAGGCGGCGCCTATGTCTAATCAGCGTGGAGACACCGGACAGTGCTTTTACCACGCACGTTTCGGGACAAAGGCAAAGAAGTGCATCGCTCCATGCAGCTACAAACCTCCGGGAAACGGAGGGGCCCGCGCCCAGTAGTGGCCGTGGCGTGGCGGCACGGGCAGGCTCCTTTTCATCAGCGACAGCATTTCGAAGTCCCCTTTTCTGTGTGACACGGGCGCCCAGCGGAGTGTAGTTCCTGCGTCGAGGAAGACGTCGCTCGTGGAGGAATGGTCCGCGGTTGACGACGGCTAATGGCGCCCCCATTCGCACATACGGCGTGCGGCCTATGTGTTTGTGCATCGGGGGTCAGCGTTTCAGCTGGGAGTTTGTGACAGCGGACATTTCTTTTCCCCTGCTTGGGGCAGACTTTTTTTGTGCCCATGGACTGTTGGTGGACGTTAAAATAAACGCTTGGTTGACGCCTGGTGTGCACACTCGGCAGCGCAGCGTCTGACGGACTGTCGAGCTCGCTGTCAGGGTCAGACATTTTTCTTAAACTTTTGGCTGAGTTTCCAGACCTGTCGTTACCCACCTTTTCTGCACTCACTACCAAGCATGGCGTGAGCACCACGTCACGATGGAGGGTCCTCCTGTCTCACGCCAGGCCCGGCGGTTGAACCCTTCTAAGCTGGCTGTGGCGGGCGGAGTTTTCGACTATGGGCGCCTGGGCATCATCCGCGCTCCGACAGCCCTTGGGCCTCTCCGCTGCATGTCGTTCCCAAGCGAGCGGCGGATTCCGCCCGTCGCGGGGACTATCGTCGGCTCAACGACGCCACTACGCCCGACCGCTATCCGTGCCGCACATACAAGACTTTTCGCGCATCTGGCGGCGCAAAGGTGTTTTCAAAGTGGACCTGGTGCGTGGATACCACCAAGTGCCCATGCACCCTCTAGACATTCCCAAGGCGGCGGTGATTACGCCTTTTGGGCTTTGAGTTCCTGCGGATGCCTTTTGGGCTCAAAACGCTCAGACATTCCAGCGCCTGATGGATTGTGCTACGGGACCTGCCTTCGTGTTTGTGTACCTGGACGACATACTGCCGCCAGCGCTTGGTGGAAGAGCACCTGTCCCACCTCCGTGCCGTTTTCACGCGGCTCAGCGATCATGGATTAATCATTAATCCTGCAAAGTGCCAGTTCGGGCTGTCTGCCATTGACTTCCTCGGGCACCGCGTCACAGACGGCGGTGCGACACCCTGCGGCGAAGGTGGAGGCTGTCGCGGCTTTCCTCGCCCGCTCACAGTCCGGTCGCTACGGAGTTCCTGGGGATGGTGACTTTCTATCACCGTTTATTATCGCCCGAGCTGCCCATCATGCGGCCGCTGTATGAGGCTTTGAAGGCAGACCCCGTCCAGGCGATCGACTGGACGGTGGAAACGGAGGGGCTTTACTGAGGTCAAGGCAGCGTTGGCGCAGGCGGCTTTGTTGGCACACCCATCACCCACGGCACCCATCTCTATCACTACAGATGCGTCGGACTACGCGGTCGGCGCGGTGCGAACAGTGGGTGGAGGGCGCTGGCAACCGCCGCTTTTTCAGCCGCCAACTTACGCCCAGAGAACGCATACAGCGCTTTTGACCGTGAACTCATGGGTCTTTATTTGGCCGTGCGACACTTCCGTTTCTTGCTGGAGGGCCGTGAGTTCACGGCGTTTGTCGACCACAAGCCGCTCACCTTCGCCATGTCGAAGGTGGCGGAGCCTTGGTCGGCGTCAGCAGCGGCAGCTCTCGTACATTTCAGAGTTTACCACGGACATTAAGCATGTGGCTGGCAAGTCAAACCTGGTGGCGGATTGCCTCTCCAGGGTCGTCATCGGTGCCGTCCAGTTGGGCCTGGATTATACGCGCATGGCGGCGGACCAGGTCGCTGACCCTGGCGTCCAGGCTCTGAAGTTGGAGAGCACTGGATTGCGCTTGGAGGGCGTGGTGTTCGGCGACGCGGACATCACTCTGCTTTGTGACGTTTCTACGGGCCTGTCGCGGCCTGTCGTCCCCGCCTGCTGGAGGCGCTCGGTGTTTGAGGCAGTGCACGGCCTATCGCACCCCGGCGTTAAGCCTTCAGTGCGTTTGGTGGCCACAAAGTTCGTCTGGCATGGACTTAAAAAAGACGTGAGGACTTGGGCAGGGGAGTGCGTGGCTTGTCAACGCGCTAAGGTGCACCGCCACACGAAGGCCCCTTTGGAGCGTTTCCTGGTGCCGGAGAGGAGGTTTGACCATGTGAACATTGATTTAGTTGGTCCGTTGCCTCCCTCTCAGGGTTTCTCATACCTCCTCACTATGGTGGACAGGACGACTCGTTGGCCGGAGGCGGTTCCGCTCGGGTCGACGTCGGCCGCTGACGTTGCCCGGGCTTTCATTGCAACGTGGGTGTGTCGTTTTGGCACCCCATCAGACATTTCCTCGGACAGGGGCTCGCAGTTCACGTCCGAGCTCTGGGGCGCGGTGGCTGGCGGTCTGGGGGTTAAGCTGCACAGGACTACCGCTTACCACCCTCAGGCTAACGGCCTCTGTGAGCGCTTCCATCGCTCCATGAAGGCGGCCCTTAAGGCCAGCCTTACGGACGGCAACTGGGTCGACAAGCTGCCCTGGGTGATGCTGGGGTTGCGTACCGCTCCCAAGGAGGAGCTGCAGTGCTCTGGCGGAGATGGTTTCGGTCAGCCGCTGAGGGTTCCAGGGGATTTCCTCCCGAAGGCGTCGGCTCCCTGGTCGGCGAGGGCCCAGCGGGCTTTCTTGCTGGACGCGGCGGAGGCTTTCGCCCCGGTACCTACTACTCAGCACGGTACTCCGGGGGTTCAGGTGCCCACGGATCTACGCTCGGCTGGGCACGTTTTTATCCGCCACAGAGGTCCCCTGCAGCCTCCTTATGATGGACCTTTCAGGGTCTTGGAACACGGGGATAAGCACCTGGTGGTCGACCTGGGTGGCAAGGCGGAGCACATCTCGGTCGATCGGGTGAAGGCTGCTCATTTGGACTTGGGCCAACCGGTGGTGCTCGCTAGGCCGCCGAGAAGGGGCCGCCCCCCAGCTTTGACTCCTGTCACGGGTGCTAGACCTGTTGTTCCGGTCCCTCCTCTTACGGGGACCGCACAGGAAGGAGTCGCTTTACCAACTCCAGTTATTAGGAGCCGTTGTGGTCGGCGTGTTGTTCCTCCCCGCCACGCAGATTTTGTTTATGTGTGAATTCTGGGGGGGCTTGTGTGGTGACACGTAATGTAACATAATTCACCTTTAGGAATGGTGTTGCCACACGGACAGTTAAGCATGTGACACAGGGGTTGATGCAGGTCTTTCCTGCTAACTCGCTATGCTAAGCAGTTGTGTGGTTAAGGTTCTCTTCCTTGATGGATATTAATGCTTGGAATTCTATCCTGAATACTCCGTCTCCGACTCCGTATCTCCGGCACTACACTATAGGCTTATAGCTGCCGGGGGACGTTTAGGATGCACTGAGTACCTATCTCCTCTTTTTTCTCTCCTTAAGGATGAATTTTCATCTCTCAATCACACGTTACTAACTCTGCTTTCTCCCCGGAGTCCTTGTGATATATATATACACACACACACACACAGACACACATATATATATACACACACACACACACACACGTCTCCCTGACATGAGGTACAAGAGCTCCAGACCTGGTGCTGGTCCTGGTCCTGGTGCTGGTGCTGGTGCTGGTTCTGGTGCTGGTCCTGGTGCTGGTGCTGGTCCTGGTGCTGGTCCTGGTCCTGGTGCTGGTGCTGGTCCTGGTCCTGGTGCTGGTGCTGGTGCTGGTGCTGGTGCTGGTGCTGGTGCTGGTGCTGGTCCTGGTCCAGGTCCTGGTGCTGGTCCTGGTGCTGGTCCTGGTCCTGGTCCTGGTGCTGGTGCTGGTGCTGGTCCTGGTGCTGGTGCTGGTCCTGGTGCTGGTGCTGGTCCTGGTGCTGGTGCTGGTCCTGGTGCTGGTGCTGGTCCTGGTCCTGGTGCTGGTCCACTAACTGGTTCTGGTCCTGTCACTCCCCAGGAGGAGGACTGGTTCTGGTGGGTAGGTTCTGGTCGGTAGCCCCGCCCCCTGAACCATCACAACGTTCACCCACACCACTCCGCTCCTCCGCTCTCTCCATGGTTACCGGTGGAGCAGCATCCGCTTCAAAACACTGGTTCTTGGTACCGTGCTCTGAACGGATCGGGCCCCGTCTACATCCGGGATATGGTCACACCGTACACCCCACGTTTCCGCTCGGCAACAGCCAACCGTCTTGTGCCTCCTGCACCTCGAGCTAATCACTCTACATCCAGACTGTTTGCTGTCCTGGCTCCTCAGTGGTGGAACGAGCTCCCCACTGACATCAGGACAGCAGGAAGTCTCATCTTCACCGGAGACTGAAACAAACCTTTTAGACTATATCTGGATTAAAACACAGATTTGCACTTCAGTGGCACTGGGATGGCACTTATTGTGGTGCTTTTGTGGTTCGACTGAGTTGAGGAAGTGTTGCTTCCTGTGTTCTTGTTGTTCTTGGTTTATGCTCTAGGTTGAAATGCACTTATTGTAAGTCGCTTTGGATAAAAGCGTCTGCTAAATGACATGTAATGTAATGTAATGTAACAACGTCTCTCATGTTACTTTAATTATATCAACAATTAAAGAAGCTTCTAAAACTGGAGAGGAGAGTTTGTGTTCATGAACATTTAGATTCATATATATACTGTAGATCAGGGCTACTTTGTCTTTGTTCTGTTAGGGGGGCGTCAAAGCTCTGCGGCGCCCGAGACGGCGGGCAGAGGACTGTTAACGCGACACGTAGAGACAGAAATGACGTGCTGCTGCTGTAATGTGACTGTAATGTGCTGTAATCCTGTTACAGAGACTGGAGCAGTCGATTGGCATTTCAGGCACGGCACTAATTTGGTTTAAATCCTATTTATCAGATCGATCTCAGTTTGTATTTGTAAACGATGACGCCTCGATAACCACCAGCGTTAATCACGGAGTTCCACAAGGTTCTGTGCTTGGACCAATTTTATTTACCTTATACATGCTTCCTTTGGGCAATATTATCAGGAAACACTCCATAAACTTTCATTGTTATGCAGATGACACTCAACTATATTTATCGATAAAACCAGAGGAGAGCAACCAACTCTGTAAAATTCAAGCATGTCTTAAAGACATAAAAACATGGATGACCTGCAACTTCTTGATGTTAAACTCAGACAAAACCGAAGTAATTTTAATCGGCCCTGAGCACCTCAGAGATCAATTATCTGGTGATGTGGATTCTGTACGGCATTGCCCTGGCATCCAACACCACTGTAAAGAATCTTGGCGTTATCTTTGATCGGGACTTGTCCTTTAACTCCACGTAAAGCAAATCTCAAGGACTGCATTCTTTCATCTCGTAATATTTCAAAATCAGGCACATCTTGTCTCAAAAGATGCAGAAAAATTGGTTCAGTTCGTTACTTGAGACTGGATTACTGCAACTCCTTATTAGCAGGCTGCTCTAATAAATCTCTTAGGTCCCTCAGTTGATCCAGAATGCTGCAGCTCGTGTTCTCACTAAAACTAAGAAAGAGATCACATCACTCCTGCACTAGCTGCTCTGCACTGGCTCCCAGTAAAATCAAGAATCACTTTTAAAATTCTTCTCTTAACCTACAAAGCCTTGATTGGTGATGCTCCATCATATCTTAAGGAGCTTGTCGTACCATATTGCCCCACTAGAGCTCGCTCACTAAATGCGGACTACTTGTAGTTCCTAGAGTCTTAAAAAGTAGAATGGGAGCCAGAGCCTTTGGTTATCAAGCTCCTCTTTTATGGAACCAGCTTCCAATTTCAGTCCGGAGGCAGACACAGTCACCTCGTTTAGAGTAGACTTAAGACCTTCCTCTTTGACAGAGCTTATAGTTAGGGCTGAATCAGGTTTGCCCTGGTCCAGCCCTTGATATGCTGCTATGGGCTTATAGCTGTATAGCTGCACTGAGTACCTATCTCCTCTTTTTCTCTCCTTAAGGATGAATTTTCATCTCTCAATCACGTTACTAACTCTGCTTTCTCCCGAAGTCCTTTTGACTTTCGTCTCATGGGGTCATCGGACCCTATGAGGCGGCATAGATCCTATCTGCCTGATGGATCGTCTGGGTGGGAATTCCTGCTCATGACTCGCCACTGTCCTGTTGAGACTCCGCCCTCCTCCTCCCCACCGCCATCTGCCTGATGGATCGTGGAGGTCTCCATCGTGGAATATGCCTACTATGAACTATTCATACACTCTGTCATATTCATTGAATGTATTTTAACTCTAAATCTGTCCTTCTGTACACATTACATCTATTGCATCTGTCCATCCTAGGAGAGGGATCCTCCTCTGTTGCTCTCCTCCAGGTTTCTTCCTTTTTCCCCTGAAGGTTATTTGGGAGTTTTCCTGGTCCGATGTGAGGTTTTGGGGCAGGGATGTCTATGTGTACAGATTGTAAAGCACTCCGAGACAAATTTGTAATTTGTGAAATTGGGCTATACAAATAAACTGAATTGAATTGAATTAATGTGGCGCCATAGAGAAAGTGACAGGGGGGCGGGACAATTTGTTTTAATGTCATGCGATCTACCATACTACCTTAACGATCTACCATACTACCTTAACGATCTACCAATACTACGTAGTATTGAGCACCCCTGCTGTATATATATGTATATATACATACATGTATACAGGACTGTCTCAGAAAATTAGAATATTGTGATGAAGTTCTTTATTTTCTGTAATGCAATTAAAACAAAATGTCATGCATTCTGGATTCATTACAAATCAACTGAAATATTGCAAGCCTTTTATTCTGATTTATTGCTGATTATGGCTTACAGCTTAAGAAAACTCAAATATCCTATCTCTAAATATTAGAATATCATGAAAAGTATACTAGTAGGTATTAAACAAATCACTTGAATTGTCTAATTAACTCAACACCTGCAAGGGTTTCCTGAGCCTTGACAAACACTCAGCTGTTATAAATCTTTCAATGAAGATAACATTAAATCAATCAAATACCTCTCCATTGTTAATGTGGTAAATGACTATTCTAGGTGGAAACGTCTGGTTTTAATGAAATATCTCCAGAGGTGTATAGAGGCCCATTTCCATCAACTATCACTCCAGTGTTCTAATGGTACATTGTGTTTGCTAATCGCCTTAGAAGACTAATGGATGATTAGAAAACCCTTGAAACCCTTGTGCAATTATGTTAGCACAGCTGAAAACTGTTTTGCTGATGAGAACTGGCCTTCCTTTGAGCTAGTTGATTATCTGGAGCATCACATTTGTGGGTTCGATAACTCTCAAAATGGCCAGAAAAAAAGAAGTTTCCTGTGAAACTCGCCAGTCTATTCTTGTTCTTAGAAATGAAGGCTATTCCATGCGAGAAATTGCAAAGAAACTGAAAATGTCCTACAGCTTGTGTACTACTCCCTTCAGAGAACAGCACCAACGGGCTCTAACCAGAGCAGAAAGAGAAGTGGGAGGCCCCGGTGCACAACTCAGCAAGAAGACAAGTACATTAGAGTCTCTAGTTTGAGAAATAGACGCCTCACAGGTCCTCAACTGGCAGCTTCTTTAAATGGTACCCGCTAAACGCCTGTCAGTGTCACGACAGTGAAGAGGCTCCGGGATGCTGGCCTTCTAGGCAGAGTGGCAAAGAAAAAGCCATATCTGAGACTGGCCAATAAAAAGAAAAGATTGGTATGGGCAAAAGAACACAGGCATTGGACAGAGGAAGATTGGAAAAAGGTGTTCTGGACAGATGAATCCAAGTTTGAGGTGTTTGGATCACACAGAAGAACATTTGTGAGACGCAGAACAAGTGAAAAGATGCTGGAAGAGTGCCTGACACCATCTGTCAAGCATGGTGGAGGTCATGTGATGGTCTGGGGCTGCTTTGGTGCTGGGAAAGTGGGAGATTTGTACCAGGTCAAAGGGATTTTAAATAAGGAAGGCTATCACTCCATTTTGCAACGCCATGCCATACCCTGTGGGCAGCGCAGTTGATTGCCAATGTCCTCCTCCAACAGGACAATGACCCAAAGCACACCTCCACATTGTGAAGAACTCTTGAGGGAAGAAGCAGGCAGCTTGCTGTCTGTAATGGAGTGGCCAGTCACCAGATCTCAACCATTGAGCTGTTGTGGGAGCAGCTTGACCGTATGGTCCTCAAGAAGTGCCCATCAAGCCAATCCAACTGGTGGAGGTGCTTCAGGAGCGTGGGGTGACATTTCAACAGATTACCTCAACAAATTAACAGCTAGAATGAAAGGTCTGCAATGCTGGAATTGCTGCAAAAGGAGCATTCTTTGACGAAAGCAAAGTTTGAAGAAAAAAATTAATACTTCAAATACAAATCATTATTTCTAACCTTGTCAATGTCTTGACTATATTTTCTATACATTTTGCAACTCATTTGATAAATAAAAGTGTGAGTTTTCATGGAAAACACAAAATTGTCTGGGTGATCCCAAACTTTTGAACGGTAGTGTATATACACACACATATATATACATATGTATATATGTATATACATATATATATGTATATATGTATACACATATATATATATATAAATGTCATGTATATACATATATATATATGTATATACATATATATGCAATGTGCATCAGTCATGGTAGAACATTGTGTACTTTGAGGACCCGATGTGTGTACTTCTACTGCAGTGAAGTACCAAATACTGCCTCTAGTCCACAGCGCCCCCTGCTGGCGGAGTCCAGGGAGGTCTACCAACAAAACTACCAGAACCACCATCAGAACCAGGTTCCATCAGAACCACCATCAGAACCAACAAAACCACGAACATAAACCCCATAATTCATATATAATATATTTATTCTTCTATTTTTATTTCAGTGAAGAAACAAAAATTCAATCAGATTTTTATTTCACTTTGTAAAAATCAGTTAATATCAGAAACACAGACTGTGTGTGTGTGTATACGTGTGTGTGTGTGTGTATATGTGTGTGTATACGTGTGTGTGTGTGTGTATGTGTGTGTGTGTGTGTGTGTATGTGTGTGTATGTGTGTTTGTGTGTATATGTGAGTGTGTATCTGTGTATACGTGTGTGTGTATGTGTGTATATATTTTGAAGCGCTTTAGCTCAGTGGGGTAAGAGGGCTGTCCTGCAAACCGCAGGGTTGTGGGTTCAATCCCGCTCTCCCCATTAGTTGCAAGTCGAAGTGTCCTTGAGCAAGGCACTGAACCCCAGTTGCTTCCCGCGCTTCACCGCAGCCCACTGCTCCTTAATAACTAAGGATGGGTTAAATGCAGAGAACTAATTTCCCCTTGGGGATTAATAAAAGTGTATATTCTATTCTATTCTATACGTGTGTATGTGTGATTATGTGTATGTGTGTGTATGTGTGTGTGTGTGTATACATGTGTGTGTGTGTTTATGTGTATGTGTGTGTGTGTGTGTGTTTGTGTGTGTGTATACATGTGTATGTGTGATTATGTGTATGTGTGTGTATGTGTGTGTGTGTGTATACGTGTGTGTGTGTGTTTAGGTGTATGTGTGTATATGTGTATGTGTGTGTTTGTGTGTGTGTCTGTGTTTTTTCTAGTATATTGTGTGTGTGTCATAAGGCAACGTGCATTCAAAAGATTGACTGGAGGAGGGGGCGGGGCCTGTGAGACATGATGTCAATGCACACGTAGCTCCTCTTCTCTCATTGGACGGGAAGGAACAGGAAGTGACAGCAGGTTCTGAGGGAAAGAGAAGCAGGAGAAGTGAATGACAGTAGAGAGAAGTGTGTGAAGGAGCTCTGGCCCTTTAAGAGACGACGAAGACGAACAACTACGGGCCAGGACGAAGGACATCAACGACACCTGTGAAAGGGGCCTTATTGATCCACCCTCCAAAGACTCCTCTGGTTGTATAGAAGTCTATGCTTCATGTGTTGAAGCTGCATTATCTCTCCTGACCACCAGGGGGCTCCTCTGGTTGCTCAGTGTGTCTCATGTATAGTTCTCCCCCTGCCTCCCTTAATGATAACGATACATGCAACAAGTGTAGTTTATTTGCTAGGTTGGAGGCAGGTCTAAGTGGGTTAGATGCACGGCTCCGCGCCATCGAAGCTCAGACAGCTATGCTAGTTAGCCCGCCCTCTCCCGTAGCCGGCGCGGAGCTACAGTCAGCTGATAGCTGTTCCCCGGCGGTAACCGTGCAGCCGGGTGGTTGGGTAACTGTTCCAGGAGTAGTAAGTCTACACAGAAGCCCGCTGTGCACCAACCACTTCACGTTTCCAACCAGTTTTCCCTGCTCAGCGACACACTGAGGAGCACACCCTGGTTATCGGGAGCTCTATAGTCAGGAACGTGAAAATAGCGTGGGACCAGAGTCGTGTGCCTCCCGGGGCCAGAGCGGGCGTGGAGTCTTGTTTGAAGCTGCTGGCTAAGGATAGCGGAGATACAGTCAGATTGTAATACACGCGGTGGTAATGACGCCCGAGCCCGTCGGTCGGAAGTCACTAAAATTAATGTGGAATCGGTGTGTGCTTATGCCAAGACGTTGTCGGACACCGTAATTTTCTCTGGCCCTCTCCCAAATTTGCAGACAGGACGAATTGTATGGCCGATGTCGTCTTTCAACCGCTGGCTGTCGGTGGTGAGCGAATAATGTGGGCTCGTAGACAACTGGAAGACTTTCTGGGAAAACCTGATCTGATGAGGAGGCGGCATTCATCCCACGTTGGACGGGCGCGTCTCATTTCTGCTAATATGACCAAGTTGATCACGGACTTAATCATGACAACCCAGGGTTCAGATCAGGAACCGGGAGCAGAGTTGTAGTTTAACACCCTTCTCTGCTCTTCCATTCGAGCAGTTACCCACCCTTGACTTTAGAGTAGAGACTGTGTCTGTCCACGGCCACTTCAATTAAATAAATCAAAAGTAAGCAGAGAGTCGTACACAATAACCTTATACAAGTTAACACCATTATTTCAGCAGTGCAACAAAACAGGTCTATTAAATGTGGTCTCCTAAATATTCGATCTCTGTCATCTAAAGCTGTGTTACTAAATGATTTAATATCAGATAATCACATTGATTTATGTTGCCTAACTGAAACCTGGCTGAGCCATGAAGAATATGTCTGCCTGAATGAATCGACTCCTCCAAGTCATATTAATACTCACATTCCTCGAGGCACCGGTCGAGGAGGTGGAGTAAACCATCTTTGAATCGAGACTATTAATTAATCCTCAACCAAAATTACACTACACCTCATTTGAAAGCCTTGTTCTTAGTCCGTGACATCCAACCTGGAAGGCACTGCAGCCAATTCGATTTGTGATTCTGTACGGCCACCAGGTCCATATTCAGAGTTTATATCTGAATTCTCAGAATTTATATCAAGTTTGGTTCTTAAAACCGATAAAGTTATTATTGTTGGAGATTTTAATATCCATGTGGATGTTGATAATGATTGCCTTAGTGCTGCATTCATCTCCTTGTTGGACTCGATTGGCTTCTGTCAGAGTACAGAAACCACTCACAGCTTTGGCCACAGCTTGATCTTGTTCTTACTTATGGCGTTGACATTGAGCATTTGAGCGTCTTCCCACAGAATCCTCTTCTGTCAGACCACAACCTCATAACTTTTAGTTTATACTACGGAGTGTACTCCGTTAGTCAAAGTTTCTACACCAGATGTCTAACTGACAGTGCTGTAGCTAAATTTAAAGCGATTCCTTCTGTATTTGATTCGATACCACGTCTCAATATAACAGAGGACTCCTGGTCTAACTTTAGTCCGTCCCAGATTGATCATCTTGTTGACAGTGCCACAGGCTCTCTGAGAATGACACTGGACTCGATAGCCCTCTGAAGAAGAAGACAGTGAGGAAGAGGAGGTTTGCTCCTGGTATAACCCTCAGACCTCAAACTAAAGCAAGCGTCACGAAAGCTTGAGCATGGCGTTCAACTAATCTCGAAGAATCCCGCTTAGTTTGGCGAGATAGTCTTAAAACATATAAGAAGGCCCTCCGTAATGCCAGAGCAGCCTATTACTCATCAGTAATAGAAAAAATAAAACAACCCCAGGTTTCTCTTCAGCACTGTAGCCAGGCTGACAGAGTCACAGCTCTGTGGGCCGAGCATTCCTATAAACCTCAGTGGTAATAGAGGTATTGAAACGCCATCTAGCAGCATGCGTTGAGACAGTCGGCCTAGGGTGGTGGAGCAGAAGACCCCTTTATGGTCAGATAGTGACATTGGAAGGAACACCGCTTTATCAATTGAGTTGAATAAATGAGGGGATGCAAAAAGAAAATCTATTCTGGAAAAAGATTTATGTCTACCTGAGAAGAAGGAGTAATCCTTACAGGTGGGGTTCACTGCGCCAGGTATCTATAAGCCCTAAACTGTTGGCCCATGACTTCAGAGCATCTGTGGCCTGAGCCTGCTCCCCTGAGCCTGAGCCTGCTCCCCTGAGCCTGCTCCCCTGTGGCCTGAGCCTGCTCCCCTGTGGCCTGTGCCTGCTCCCCTGAGCCTGCTCCCCTGAGCCTGCTCCCCTGTGGCCTGTGCCTGCTCCCCTGAGCCTGCTCCCCTGTGGCCTGTGCCTGCTCCCCTGAGCCTGCTCCCCTGAGCCTGAGCCTGCTCCCCTGTGGCCTGTGCCTGCTCCCCTGAGCCTGCTCCCCTGTGGCCTGAGCCTGCTCCCCTGTGGCCTGAGCCTGCTCCCCTGTGGCCTGAGCCTGCTCCCCTGTGGCCTGTGCCTGCTCCCCTGTGGCCTTTGCATTTGACCGATCAATACTTGGGTCCCAAACAGCATTGTCACAATCCTGCCTGTGTCATGTGACCAAGAGGACAGCACTTTAAGTGGGAGATTTCGTTTTGCAACAATGGCGACTCCTTTCGTTTTTGTGCTCGCTGAGGAAGACGCAATTGTGTGATAGAATCTATTGGCTAAACGGCCGGTATCAGCCTGCAGCAGATGAGTCTCCTGTAAGAATGCAATGTCAACGTTTCTCTTCTTTAGTAAGCCTAAAGAGCTGGTTCGTTTATGAGGGGCATTCAGTCCACCACAATTACAAACTAAAAATGTAAGATCACCCATTATCAAAGAGGCTGCGCTCTAAGTGGAGAAGCATATTGCTACCGCCCCTCACCTCGTTGAATCCCAACAATATTGC
The DNA here is from genome assembly GCF_029220125.1 of Pseudoliparis swirei. NCBI lineage: Eukaryota > Metazoa > Chordata > Actinopteri > Perciformes > Liparidae > Pseudoliparis > Pseudoliparis swirei. The sequence goes on from NW_026613263.1 coordinate 679,433, forward strand.
ATCCAAAGCTGGGTCACAACACACATCACGCAAGACAGGGAACACGGCCGACATGACAATGAGACAAAGGGGGAACATAGCTAAAGAGCTAACACTCAGAATAGGTCTGTGATCCAGAGTGGATATGGGGCAGTAAAAAGGAACACATAGCCCATATGTACCTGGTTTACAACATTAACTGGTTCCACATTAAATTAACGTAAAATAAACAGATTCCTCGTCAACAGTAAAAAGCAGAGAAAGCGAAGGCGTAATGGCCTCGTAGTTAACTTATGTTAGCCTAACAAGCCTAGCGAGCAGGCTATAGGAAGACAGTTCAATCTGGCATTCCGTCTCTACAAAGCAGACAATGTAATAACACGAGAACTGGGATATTGAGACGAACCGAGGGTCCATCGTCAGGCAGACAGTTGAGTGCTGCACTTCTTCCAGTGCGTTCTCGTCGGTCCTGTGAGCAGCCGGTCCGTCGGTCGTCTCCGTTGCAGCAGGCGGGCGAGAGGGAGCTCGGCTCACGGACTGCTCAGCATCTCCAGCGGAGCTGAAGGCTCGATACTGGGCGCCTTCCTTGATCTCCAGGGTTGCCGGATGGAGCAGGAAAGAGTCCAGAGCCTTTTGGTGCGAGCTGAATCCATAGCTTGACGAAGAGCTTGGCGGCGTTTGACTGTAGCTGCTGTAATCCGGGGAGAAGCGAGTTCTCCGACCATCGATGGTGGGAGGCTCCGCGCAGCCCGAAGAACCGCCTGCCTGGTTGTGGAGTGAATAATGTCACAACTAATCGCACGTTGAACATCAACGTGCGATTAGTTGTGACATTATTCTTCCGTTCACTGTCGATTCGGTGAGCTCTCATAATATCGATCTGAAGATCTGCCCGTTGTGGGAACCACTCAGACAGGGAGAGAGATATTGGGTTGCGCTAGAGCCTTCTAGCCCCTCTTTCAAACCAATGACACGAATATTGCACATTCGGTTTCTGTCCTCCATATCTGCTAGCTTCACTTCCAGCTCTTCAAAGCGTGGTCATGGCTGTCAAGAACGCTTGAGTTACTTTCCACCGTAGTTCTTAGGCTGTCCACCTCCGACCTGATCGAGCCGAGGCTCGCAGTGAGAGATGCTGTGCATGGAGAGCAGTTGTCGACCTGTTGGATCCGAGCAAAGCGTGGCTCCAAGGAGCTTTTCTGTTTCTCCAGCACTGCCTCTGCAATGGCATCAGTATCGTTGAGATCTGCCTTTGCCTGCCATTCTACTTTAACGATCTTTATCAAACAAAAAAGTATAAAATATCGAGGTTGGAACCAATGAAACAACTATTTGACATGGTTGGGCTCGGAGCTGAGCTTTATGCTGCCATCTCCGTCCAGCTGGACACGTCCAATGTTTGTCACACTTAAAGAACTTTTCACTTTGCTTTACTAAGTACCGGATGATGTAATCATCATCATTATCATTATAATTATTATAATTATTATTATTACCTTTCTTATTATGATTTGTATAAATATTCCATTTATTTCTGTGAGATGTTTAATTGTTTATTTGCCTCATTTGAATAATGTTCATATCAATCAGATCTATAATAATGTGTGCACATCACTCCTGCACTAGCTGCTCTGCACTGGCTCCCAGTAACATCAAGAATCACTTTTTAAATTCTTCTCTTAACGTACAAAGCCTTGATTGGTGATGCTCCATCATATCTTAAGGAGCTTGTAGTACCATATTGCCCCACTAGAGAGCTGCCTCACTAAATGCGGGACTACTTGTAGTTCCTAGAGTCTTAAAAAGTAGAATGGGAGCCAGAGCCTTTAGTTATCAAGCTCCTCTTCTATGGAACCAGCTTCACCTTCAGTCCGGGAGGCAGACACAGTCACCTCGTTTAAGAGTAGACTTAAGACCTTCCTCTTTGACAGAGCTTATAGTTAGGGCTGAATCAGGTTCACCTGGTCCAGCCCCTTGATATGCTGCTATTGTGGTGACACGTAAGGTTAACATAATTCACCTTTAGGAATGGTGTTGCCACACGGACAGTTAAGTTGTGACACAGGGGTTGATGCATGTCATTCCTGCTAACTCGCTATGCTAAGCAGTTGTGTGGATAAGGTTCTCTTCCTTGATGGATATTAAAGCTTGGAATTCGATCCTGAATACTCCGCCTCCGACTCCGTATCTCCGGCACTACAGTGGTGACCCTGACATTTCTAGGAAAGTTTCCAGAAACTTAGTGAACATGGCAGAGCGTGATGTTTATGTAAAGTTGCGGAGTTTTGGGAGCATGCTGCGGAGGCATGGTTTGCCACGTGGAGGCACACTTCGCCTGCCGTCAGGTCCGTGTGACGGGCGCAAAATACTACCTGGTGGTAACGCGCTGGGAAGTTCCACATCGTCCAGGTTGGTGGGATTCATCGCTGCTCCCCCGCTACAGGGCAAATACGAGGCGATTAAAGAGCTCCTCCTTAAGACATTTAGCTTATCTGCTAAGGAGAGAGCACGCCAGATACTTGACATTCAGAGCCTGGGGGACAGCAGACCGTCTCATCTCATGGAGAAAATGCTGAATCTGCTAGGGGGGGAAGATCCCCAGATATTGTTCATGGAGGTTTTCCTGCGCCGCTTGCCACCCCGGGTCCAGACGGCGCTGGCCAACACGGCCATCACAGACCCCTGCGCCTTGGCTGAGGAGGCGGACCGCCTTTTCCTGGCGGCACGAGAGCCAGAGGCGGAGGCGCAGCTGTGGCCTCGGCCCGTTTACAGGCAGGACGGCGTGGCGGAGGCGGGCGCCTATGTCTAATCAGCGTGGAGACACCGGACAGTGCTTTTACCACGCACGTTTCGGGACAAAGGCAAAGAAGTGCATCGCTCCATGCAGCTACAAACCTCCGGAAACGGAGGGCCCGCGCTCAGTAGTGGCCGTGGCGTGGCGGCACGGGCAGGCTCCTTTTCATCAGCGACAGCATTTCGGGACCCTTTTCTGTGTGACACGGGTGCCCAGCGGAGTGTAGTTCCTGCGTCGAGGAAGACGTCGCCGTGGAGGAATGGTCCGCGATTGACGACGGCTAATGGCGGCCCCATTCGCACATACGGCGTGCGGCCTATGTGTTTGTGCATCGGGGTCAGCGTTTCAGCTGGGAGTTTGTGACAGCGGACATTTCTTTTCCCTGCTTGGGGCAGACTTTTTTGTGCCCATGGACTGTTGGTGGATGTTAAAATAAACGCTTGGCTTGACGTTTTCTCCCTGGTGTGCACACTCGGCAGCGCAGCGTCTGACGGACTGTCGAGCTCGCTGTCAGGGTCAGACATTTTCTTAAACTTTGGCTGAGTTTCCAGACCTGTCGTTACCCACCTTTTCTGCACTCACTACTGCAAGCATGGCGTGAGCACCACGTCACGATGGAGGGTCCTCCTGTTCACGCCAGGCCCGGCGGTTGAACCCTTCTAAGCTGGCTGTGGCGGGCGGAGTTTTCGACTATGGGCGCCTGGGCATCATCCGCGCTCCGACAGCCCTTGGGCCTCGCCGCTGCATGTCGTTCCCAAGCCGAACGGCGGATTCCGCCCGTGGGACTATCGTCGGCTCAACGACGCCACTCGCCCGACCGCTATCCGTGCCGCACATACAAGACTTTTCGCGCATCTGGCGGCGCAAAGGTCTTTTCCAAAGTGGACCTGGTGCGTGGATACCACCAAGTGCCCATGCACCCTCTAGACATTCCCAAGACGGCGGTGATTATGCCTTTTGGGCTTTTTGAGTTCCTGCGGATGCCTTTTGGGCTCAAAAACGGCGCTCAGACATTCCAGCGCCTGATGGATTCGGTGCTACGGGACCTGCCTTTCGTGTTTGTGTACCTGGACGACATACTGCCGCCAGCGCTTGGTGGAAGAGCACCTGTCCCACCTCCGTGCCCTTTTCACGCGGCTCAGCGATCATGGATTAATCATTAATCCTGCAAAGTGCCAGTTCGGGCTGTCTGCCATTGACTTCCTCGGGCACCGCATCACAGACGGCGGTGCGACACCCTGCGGCGAAGGTGGAGGCTGTCGCGGCTTTCCTCGCCCGCTCACAGTCCGGTCGCCACGGAGTTCCTGGGATGGTGACTTTCTATCACCGTTTGATCGCCCGAGCGCCCATCATGCGGCCGCTGTATGAGGCTTTGAAGGCAGACCCCCGTCCAGGCGATCGACTGGACGGTGGAAACGGAGGGGGCTTTTACTGAGGTCAAGGCCGCGTTGGCGCAGGCGGCTTTGTTGGCACACCCATCACCCACGGCACCCATCTCTATCACTACAGATGCGTCGGACTACGCGGTCGGCGCGGTGCACGAACAGTGGGTGGAGGGCGCTTGGCAACCGCTCGCTTTTTTCAGCCGCCAACTTACGCCCAGAGAACGCATGTACAGCGCTTTTGACCGTGAACTCATGGGTCTTTATTTGGCCGTGCGACACTTCCGTTTCTTGCTGGAGGGCCGTGAGTTCACGGCGTTTGTCGACCACAAGCCGCTCACCTTCGCCATGTCGAAGGTGGCGGAGCCTTGGTCGGCGCGTCAGCAGCGGCAGCTCTCGTACATTTCAGAGTTTACCACGGACATTAAGCATGTGGCTGGCAAGTCAAACCTGGTGGCGGATTGCCTCTCCAGGGTCGTCATCGGTGCCGTCATGTTGGGCCTGGATTATACGCGCATGGCGGCGGACCAGGTCGCTGACCCTGGCGTCCAGGCTCTGAAGTTGGAGAGCACTGGATTGCGCTTGGAGGACGTGGTGTTCGGCGGCGGACATCACTCTGCTTTGTGACGCTTCTACGGGCCTGTCGCGGCCTGTCGCCCCGCCTGCTGGAGGCGCCGGTGTTTGAGGCAGTGCGGCCTATCGCACTCCAGCGTTAAGCCTTCAGTGCGTTTGGTGGCCACAAAGTTCGTCTGGCATGGACTTAAAAAAGACGTGAGGACTTGGGCAGGGGAGTGCGTGGCTTGTCAACGCGCTAAGGTGCACCGCCACACGAAGGCCCCTTTGGGCGTTTCCTGGTGCGGAGAGGAGGTTTGACCATGTGAACATTGATTTAGTTGGTCCGTTGCCTCCCTCTCAGGGTTTCTCATACCTCCTCACTATGGTGGACAGGACGACTCGTTGGCCGGAGGCGGTTCCGCTCGGGTCGACGTCGGCGCTGGCGATGCCGAGCTTTCATTGCAGCGTGGATGTGTCGTCTCGGCACCCCATCAGACATTTCCTCGGACAGGGGCTCGCAGTTCACGTCCGAGCTCTGGAACGCGGTGGCTGGCGGTCTGGGGGTTAAGCTGCACAGGACTACCGCTACCACCCTCAGGCTAACGGCCTCTGTGAGCGCTTCCATCGCTCCATGAAGGCGGCCCTTAAGGCCAGCCTTACGGACGGCAACTGGGTCGACAAGCTGCCCTGGGTGATGCTGGGGTTGCGTACCGCGCCCAAGGAGGATCTGCAGTGCTCTACGGCGGAGATGGTTTACGGTCAGCCGCTGAGGGTTCCAGGGGATTTCCTCCCGAAGGCGTCGGCTCCCTGGTCGGCGAGGGCCCAGCGGGCTTTCTTGCTGGACGCGGCGGAGGCTTTCGCTCCGGTACCTACTACTCAGCACGGTACTCCGGGGGTTCAGGTGCCCACGGATCTACGCTCGGCTGGGCACGTTTTTATCCGCCACGACGCACACAGAGGTCCCCTGCAGCCTCCTTATGATGGACCTTTCAGGGTCTTGGAGCACGGGGATAAGCACCTGGTGGTCGACCTGGGTGGCAAGGCGGAGCACATCTCGGTCGATCGGGTGAAGGCTGCTCATTTGGACTTGGGCCAACCGGTGGTGCTCGCTAGGCCGCGAGAAGGGCCGCCCCAGCTTTGACTCCTGTCACGGGTGCTAGACCTGTGGTTCCGGTCCCTCCTCTTACGGGGACCGCACAGGAAGGAGTCGCTTTACCAACTCCAGTTATTAGGAGTCGTTGTGGTCGGCGTGTTGTTCCTCCCCGCCACGCAGATTTTGTTTATGTGTGAATTCTGGGGGGGCTTGTGTGGTGACACGTAAGGTTAACATAATTCACCTTTAGGAATGGTGTTGCCACACAGACAGTTAAGTTGTGACACAGGGGTTGATGCATGTCATTCCTGCTAACTCGCTATGCTAAGCAGTTGTGTGGATAAGGTTCTCTTCCTTGATGGATATTAAAGCTTGGAATTCGATCCTGAATACTCCGCCTCCGACTCCGTATCTCCGGCACTACACTATAGGCTTATAGCTGCCGGGGGACGTTTAGGATGCACTGAGTACCTATCTCCTCTTTTTTCTCTCCTTAAGGATGAATTTTCATCTCTCAATCACACGTTACTAACTCTGCTTTCTCCCCGGAGTCCTTGTGATATATATATACACACACACACACACAGACACACATATATATATACACACACACACACACACACGTCTCCCTGACATGAGGTACAAGAGCTCCAGACCTGGTGCTGGTCCTGGTCCTGGTGCTGGTGCTGGTGCTGGTTCTGGTGCTGGTCCTGGTGCTGGTGCTGGTCCTGGTGCTGGTCCTGGTCCTGGTGCTGGTGCTGGTCCTGGTCCTGGTGCTGGTGCTGGTTCTGGTGCTGGTGCTGGTGCTGGTTCTGGTGCTGGTCCTGGTCCTGGTCCTGGTGCTGGTTCTGGTGCTGGTGCTGGTCCTGGTCCTGGTGCTGGTGCTGGTGCTGGTCCTGGTGCTGGTCCTGGTCCTGGTCTTGGTGCTGGTCCTGGTGCTGGTGCTGGTCCTGGTGCTGGTGCTGGGCCTGGTCCTGGTGCTGGTCCACTAACTGGTTCTGGTCCTGTCACTCCCCAGGAGGAGGACTGGTTCTGGTGGGTAGGTTCTGGTGGGTAGCCCCGCCCCCTGGTCGGTAGCCCCGCCCCCTGAACCATCACAACGTTCACCCACACCACTCCGCTCCTCCGCTCTCTCCATGGTTACCGGTGGAGCAGCATCCGCTTCAAAACACTGGTTCTTGGTACCGTGCTCTGAACGGATCGGGCCCCGTCTACATCCGGGATATGGTCACACCGTACACCCCGGCACGTTCGCTCCGCTCGGCAACAGCCAACCGTCTTGTGCCTCCTGCACCTCGAGCTAATCACTCTACATCCAGACTGTTTGCTGTCCTGGCTCCTCAGTGGTGGAACGAGCTCCCCACTGACATCAGGACAGCAGGAAGTCTCTACATCTTCCGTCGGAGACTGGAAACAAACCTTTTCCGACTATCTGGATTAAAACACAGATTTGCACTTCAGTGGCACTGGGATGGCACTTATTGTGGTGCTTTTGTGGTTCGACTGAGTTGAGGAAGTGTTGCTTCCTGTGTTCTTGTTGTTCTTGGTTTATGCTCTAGGTTGAAATGCACTTATTGTAAGTCGCTTTGGATAAAAGCGTCTGCTAAATGACATGTAATGTAATGTAATGTAACAACGTCTCTCATGTTACTTTAATTATATCAACAATTAAAGAAGCTTCTAAAACTGGAGAGGAGAGTTTGTGTTCATGAACATTTAGATTCATATATATACTGTAGATCAGGGCTACTTTGTCTTTGTTCTGTTAGGGCGTCAAAGCTCTGCGGCGCCCGAGACGGCGGGCAGAGGACTGTTAACGCGACACGTAGAGACAGAAATGACGTGCTGCTGCTGTAATGTGACTGTAATGTGCTGTAATCCTGTTACAGAGACTGGAGCAGTCGATTGGCATTTCAGGCACGGCACTAATTTGGTTTAAATCCTATTTATCAGATCGATCTCAGTTTGTATTTGTAAACGATGACGCCTCGATAACCACCAACGTTAATCACGGAGTTCCACAAGGTTCTGTGCTTGGACCAATTTTATTTACCTTATACATGCTTCCTTTGGGCAATATTATCAGGAAACACTCCATAAACTTTCATTGTTATGCAGATGACACTCAACTATATTTATCGATAAAACCAGAGGAGAGCAACCAACTCTGTAAAATTCAAGCATGTCTTAAAGACATAAAAACATGGATGACCTGCAACTTCTTGATGTTAAACTCAGACAAAACCGAAGTAATTGTAATCGGCCCTGAGCACCTCAGAGATCAATTATCTGGTGATGTGGATTCTGTACGGCATTGCCCTGGCATCCAACACCACTGTAAAGAATCTTGGCGTTATCTTTGATCGGGACTTGTCCTTTAACTCCCACGTAGCAAATCTCAAGGACTGCATTCTTTCATCTACGTAATATTTCAAAAATCAGGCACATCTTGTCTCAAAAGATGCAGAAAAATTGGTTCACGCGTTCGTTACTTCGAGACTGGACTACTGCAACTCCTTATTAGCAGGCTGCTCTAATAAATCTCTTAGGTCCCTCCAGTTGATCCAGAATGCTGCAGCTCGTGTTCTCACTAAAACTAAGAAAAGAGATCACATCACTCCTGCACTAGCTGCTCTGCACTGGCTCCCAGTAAAATCAAGAATCACTTTTAAAATTCTTCTCTTAACCTACAAAGCCTTGATTGGTGATGCTCCATCATATCTTAAGGAGCTTGTCGTACCATATTGCCCCACTAGAGCTACGCTCACTAAATGCGGGACTACTTGTAGTTCCTAGAGTCTTAAAAAGTAGAATGGGAGCCAGAGCCTTTAGTTATCAAGCTCCTCTTTATGGAACCAGCTTCCAATTTCAGTCCGGGAGGCAGACACAGTCACCTCGTTTAAGAGTAGACTTAAGACCTTCCTCTTTGACAGAGCTTATAGTTAGGGCTGAATCAGGTTTGCCCTGGTCCAGCCCTTGATATGCTGCTATAGGCTTATAGCTGCGGGACGTTTTAGGATGCACTGAGTACCTATCTCCTCTTTTTCTCTCCTTAAGGATGAATTTTCATCTCTCAATCACACGTTACTAACTCTGCTTTCTCCCGAAGTCCTTTTGACTTTCGTCTCATGGGGTCGCCGGACCCTATGAGGCGGCATAGATCCTATCTGCCTGATGGATCGTCTGGGTGGGAATTCCTGCTCATGACTACGCCACTGTCCTGTTGAGACTCCGCCCTCCTCCTCCCCACCGCCATCTGCCTGATGGATCGTGGAGGTCTCCATCGTGGAATATGCCTACTATGAACTATTCATACACTCTGTCATATTCATTGAATGTATTTTAACTCTAAATCTGTCCTTCTGTACACATTACATCTATTGCATCTGTCCATCCTAGGAGAGGGATCCTCCTCTGTTGCTCTCCTCCAGGTTTCTTCCCTTTTTTTCCCCCTGAAGGGTTATTTGGGAGTTTTTCCTGGTCCGATGTGAGGTTTTGGGGCAGGGATGTCTATGTGTACAGATTGTAAAGCACTCCGAGACAAATTTGTAATTTGTGAAATTGGGCTATACAAATAAACTGAATTGAATTGAATTAATGTGGCGCCATAGAGAAAGTGACAGGGGGGCGGGACAATTTGTTTTAATGTCATGCGATCTACCATACTACCTTAACGATCTACCATACTACCTTAACGATCTACCAATACTACGTAGTATTGAGCACCCCTGCTGTATATATATGTATATATACATACATGTATACAGGACTGTCTCAGAAAATTAGAATATTGTGATGAAGTTCTTTATTTTCTGTAATGCAATTAAAAAAACAAAAATGTCATGCATTCTGGATTCATTACAAATCAACTGAAATATTGCAAGCCTTTATTCTGATTTATTGCTGATTATGGCTTACAGCTTATGAAAACTCAAATATCCTATCTCTAAATATTAGAATATCATGAAAAAGTATACTAGTAGGGTATTAAACAAATCACTTGAATTGTCTAATTAACTCAACACACCTGCAAGGGTTTCCTGAGCCTTGACAAACACTCAGCTGTTATAAATCTTTTTTTTACTTGGTCTGGAAATATTAAAATTTTATGAGATAGGATTTTAGAGTTTTCTTAAACTGTAAGCCATAATCAGCAATATTAAAAGAATGAAAGGCTTGCAATATTTCAGTTGATTTGTAATGAATCCAGAATGCAACATTTTTGTTTTTTAATTGCATTACAGAAAATAACTTATCTCAATATTCTAATTTTCTGAGACAGTCCTGTATACACTACCGTTCAAAAGTTTGGGATCACTTAGAAATGTCCTTATTTTTCAAAGAAAAGCATTGTTTTTTTCAATGAAGATAACATTAAATCAATCAAATACCCTCTCTCCATTGTTAATGTGGTAAATGACTATTCTAGGTGGAAACGTCTGGTTTTTAATGAAATATCTCCAGAGGTGTATAGAGGCCCATTTCCATCAACGATCACTCCAGTGTTCTAATGGTACATTGTGTTTGCTAATCGCCTTAGAAGACTAATGGATGATTAGAAAACCCTTGAAAACCCTTGTGCAATTATGTTAGCACAGCTGAAAACTGTTTTGCTGATGAGAGAAGCTATAAAACTGGCCTTCCTTTGAGCTAGTTGATTATCTGGAGCATCACATTTGTGGGTTCGATAAGACTCTCAAAATGGCCAGAAAAAAGAAGTTTCCTGTGAAACTCGCCAGTCTATTCTTGTTCTTAGAAATGAAGGCTATTCCATGCGAGAAATTGCAAAGAAACTGAAAATGTCCTCCAGCGGTGTGTACTACTCCCTTCAGAGAACAGCACCAACGGGCTCTAACCAGAGCAGAAAGAGAAGTGGGAGAACTCAGCAAGAAGACAAGTACATTAGAGTCTCTAGTTTGAGAAATAGACGCCTCACAGGTCCTCAACTGGCAGCTTCTTTAAATGGTACCCGCTAAACGCCAGTGTCAGCGTCACGACAGTGAAGAGGCGACTCCGGGATGCTGGCCTTCTAGGCAGAGTGGCAAAGAAAAAGCCATATCTGAGACTGGCCAATAAAAAGAAAAGATTGGTATGGGCAAAAGAACACAGGCATTGGACAGAGGAAGATTGGAAAAGGTGTTCTGGACAGATGAATCCAAGTTTGAGGTGTTTGGATCACACAGACGAACATTTGTGAGACGCAGAACAAGTGAAAAGATGCTGGAAGAGTGCCTGACACCATCTGTCAAGCATGGTGGAGGTCATGTGATGGTCTGGGGCTGCTTTGGTGCTGGGAAAGTGGGAGATTTGTACCAGGTCAAAGGGATTTTAAATAAGGAAGGCTATCACTCCATTTTGCAACGCCATGCCATACCCTGTGGGCAGCGCTTGATTGCCAATGTCCTCCTCCAACAGGACAATGACCCAAAGCACACCTCCACATTGTGAAGAACTCTTGAGGGAAGAAGCAGGCAGCTTGCTGTCTGTAATGGAGTGGCCAGTCACCAGATCTCAACCATTGAGCTGTTGTGGGAGCAGCTTGACCGTATGGTCCTCAAGAAGTGCCCATCAAGCCAATCCAACTGGTGGAGGTGCTTCAGGAAGCGTGGGATGACATTTCAACAGATTACCTCAACAAATTAACAGCTAGAATGACAAAGGTCTGCAATGCTGGAATTGCTGCAAAAGGAGCATTCTTTGACGAAAGCAAAGTTTGAAGAAAAATTAATACTTCAAATACAAATCATTATTTCTAACCTTGTCAATGTCTTGACTATATTTTCTATACATTTTGCAACTCATTTGATAAATAAAAGTGTGAGTTTTCATGGAAAACACAAAATTGTCTGGGTGATCCCAAACTTTTGAACGGTAGTGTATATACACACACATATATATACATATGTATATATGTATATACATATATATATATATATGTATATACATATATATATATACATATATATATATGTATATATGTATATACATATATATGCAATGTGCATCAGTCATGGTAGAACATTGTGTACTTTGAGGACCCGATGTGTGTACTTCTACTGCAGTGAAGTACCAAATACTGCCTCTAGTCCACAGCGCCCCCTGCTGGCGGAGTCCAGGGAGGTCTACCAACAAAACTACCAGAACCACCATCAGAACCAGGTTCCATCAGAACCACCATCAGAACCAACAAAACCACGAACATAAACCCCATAATTCATATATAATATATTTATTCTTCTATTTTTATTTCAGTGAAGAAACAAAAATTCAATCAGATTTTTATTTCACTTTGTAAAAATCAGTTAATATCAGAAACACAGACTGTGTGTGTGTGTATACGTGTGTGTGTGTGTGTATATGTGTGTGTGTGTGTGTATGTGTGTGTATACGTGTGTGTGTCTGTGTGTATATGTGTGTATGTGTGTTTGTGTGTATACGTGTGTGTATGTGTGTGTGTATACGTGTGTGTGTATGTGTGTGTATATATTTTGGGGGCGGCTTTAGCTCAGTGGGGTAAGAGGGCTGTCCTGCAACCGCAGGGTTGTGGGTTCAATCCCCGCTCTCCCCATTAGTTGCAAGTCGAAGTGTCCTTGAGCAAGGCACTGAACCCCCAGCTGCTTCCCTCGCGCTTCACCGCAGCCCACTGCTCCTTAATAACTAAGGATGGGTTAAATGCAGAGAACTAATTTCCCCTTGGGGATTAATAAAAGTGTATATTCTATTCTATTCTATACGTGTGTATGTGTGATTATGTGTATGTGTGTGTAGGTGTGTGTGTGTGCATGTGTGTGTGTGTGTTTATGTGTATGTGTGTGTGTGTGTGTGTTTGTGTGTGTGTATACATGTGTATGTGTGATTATGTGTATGTGTGTGTATGTGTGTGTAGGTATATGTGTGTGTGTGTGTTTAGGTGTATGTGTGTATATGTGTATGTGTGTGTTTGTGTGTGTGTCTGTGTTTTTCTAGTATATTGTGTGTGTGTCATAAGGCAACGTGCATTCAAAAGATTGACTGGAGGAGGGGCGGGGCCTGTGAGACATGATGTCAATGCACGCGTAGCTCCTCTTCTCTCATTGGACGGGAAGGAACAGGAAGTGACAGCAGGTTCTGAGGGAAAGAGAAGCAGGAGAAGTGAATGACAGTAGAGAGAAGTGTGTGAAGGAGCTCTGGCCCTTTAAGAGGCAATGAAGACGAACAACTACGGGCCAGGACGAAGGACATCAACGACACCTGTGAAAGGGGCCTTATTGATCCACCCTCCAAAGACTCCTCTGGTTGTATAGAAGTCTATGCTTCATGTGTTGAAGCTGCATTATCTCTCCTGACCACCAGGGGCTCCTCTGGTTGCTCAGTGTGTCTCATGTATAGTTCTCCCCTGCCTCCCTTAATGATAACGATACATGCAACAAGTGTAGTTTATTTGCTAGGTTGGAGGCAGGTCTAAGTGGGTTAGATGCACGGCTCCGCGCCATCAAGCTCAGACAGCTATGCTAGTTAGCCCGCCCTCTCCCGTAGCCGGCGCGGAGCTACAGTCAGCTGATAGCTGTTCCCCGGCGGTAACCGTGCAGCCGGGTGGTTGGGTAACTGTTCCAGGAGTAGTAAGTCTACACAGAAGCCCGCTGTGCACCAACCACTTCACGTTTCCAACCAGTTTTCCCTGCTCAGCGACACACTGAGGAGCACACCCTGGTTATCGGGAGCTCTATAGTCAGGAACGTGAAAATAGCGAAGCCGCGGACCAGAGTCGTGTGCCTCCCGGGGGCCAGAGCGGGCGTGGAGTCTTGTTTGAAGCTGCTGGCTAAGGATAAGCGGAGATACAGTCAGATTGTAATACACGCCGGTGGTAATGACGCCCGAGCCCGTCGGTCGGAAGTCACTAAAATTAATGTGGAATCGGTGTGTGCTTATGCCAAGACGTTGTCGGACACCGTCGTTTTCTCTGGCCCTCTCCCAAATTTGCAGACAGACGAATTGTATAGCCGAATGTCGTCTTTCAACCGCTGGCTGTCGAGGTGGTGCCCAGCGAATAATGTGGGCTACGTAGACAACTGGAAGACTTTCTGGGGAAAACCTGATCTGATGAGGAGAGACGGCATTCATCCCACGTTGGACGGAGCGCGTCTCATTTCTGCTAACATGACCAAGTTGATCACCGGACTTAATCCATGACAACCCAGGGTTCAGATCAGGAACCGGGAGCAGAGTTGTAGTTTAACACCCTTCTCTGCTCTTCCATTCGAGCAGTTACCCACCCTTGACTTTAGAGTAGAGACTGTGTCTGTCCCACGGCCACTTCAATTAAATAAATCAAAAGTAAGCAGAAGAGGAGTCGTACACAATAACCTTATACAAGTTAACACCATTATTTCAGCAGTGCAACAAAACAGGTCTATTAAATGTGGTCTCCTAAATATTAGATCTCTGTCATCTAAAGCTGTGTTACTGAATGATTTAATATCAGATAATCACATTGATTTATGTTGCCTAACTGAAACCTGGCTGAGCCATGAAGAATATGTCTGCCTGAATGAATCGACTCCTCCAAGTCATATTAATACTCACATTCCTCGAGGCACCGGTCGAGGAGGTGGAGTAGCAGCCATCTTTGAATCGAGCCTATTAATTAATCCTCAACCAAAATTACACCACCTCATTTGAAAGCCTTGTTCTTAGTCTTTCACATCCAACCTGGAAAACACTACAGCCAATTCGATTTGTGATTCTGTACCGGCCACCAGGTCCATATTCAGAGTTTATATCTGAATTCTCAGAATTTATATCAAGTTTGGTTCTTAAAACCGATAAAGTTATTATTGTAGGAGATTTTAATATCCATGTGGATGTTGATAATGATTGCCTTAGTGCTGCATTCATCTCCTTGTTGGACTCGATTGGCTTCTGTCAGAGAACAGAAACCCACTCACAGCTTTGGCCACACGCTTGATCTTGTTCTTACTTATGGCATTGACATTGAGCATTTGAACGTCTTCCCACAGAATCCTCTTCTGTCAGACCACAACCTCATAACTTTAGTTTATACTACCGGAGTGTACTCCGTTAGTCAAAAGGTTCTACACCAGATGTCTAACTGACAGTGCTGTAGCTAAATTTAAAGAAGTGATTCCTTCTGTATTTGATTCGATACCACGTCTCAATATAACAGAGGACTCCTGGTCTAACTTTAGTCCGTCCCAGATTGATCATCTTGTTGACAGTGCCACAGGCTCTCTGAGAATGACACTGGACTCGATAGCCCCTCTGAAGAAGAAGACAGTGAGGAAGAGGAGGTTTGCTCCCTGGTATAACCCTCAGACCTCAAACTAAAGCAAACGTCACGAAAGCTTGAACGCATATGGCGTTCAACTAATCTGGAAGAATCCCGCTTAGTTTGGCGAGATAGTCTTAAAACTTATAAGAAGGCCCTCCGTAATGCCAGAGCAGCCTATTACTCATCAGTAATAGAAAAAAATAAAAACAACCCCAGGTTTCTCTTCAGCACTGTAGCCAGGCTGACAGAGAGTCACAGCTCTGTGGAGCCGAGCATTCCTATAAACCTCAGTGGTAATGTACATGATACTTCTCTTAATGAAAAGATTTTAACTATTAGGTTGATATTCTTGCCCATCTTGCCCATAACCAATCTGTCCTCAAGTGGAATGGCCTTGAAACCGCTGTATATGCTGGTGTGTATTTGGAGGCTTTTCTCCCATCAACCGTGACCAATTATCTTCAACGGTTTCTACTTGAACACGTCTACCTGTCTCTTGATTCCGTATCCAGCACAGGCTGCTTAAAGTTTTGCCTTTAATTAAGCGGCGGCTCTATTAGATATTATCAATGTGTCTCTCTGCTAACAGGCCACGTACCACACTCCTTCAAGGTGGCTGTTAAACCTCTCCTGAAGAAGCCCACTCTGGATCCAGAGGTGTTGGCTAACTACAGATCTCTAACCTCCCCTTCCTCTCCAAGATCCTTGAGGAAGTGGTCGCAAATCAGTTGTGCGACTTTCTACATCATAATAGTTTATTTGAGAAATTTCAATCAGGATTTAGAAGAACACCACAGCACGGCACTGGTGAAAATTACAAATGACCTCTTATGGCAGCAGATAAAAGGACCTCTCTGTCCTGGTCTTGTGGCAGCTGATAGAGGACTCATCTCTGTCCTGGTCTTGTTAGACCTTAGTCCTGATAGAGGACTCCTCTCTGTCCTGGTCTTGTTAGACCTTAGTCCTGATAGAGGACTCCTCTCTGTCCTGGTCTTGTTAGACCTTAGTCCTGATAGAGGACTCCTCTCTGTCCTGGTCTTGTTAGACCTTAGTGCTGATAGAGGACTCCTCTCTGTACTGGTCTTGTTAGACCTTAGTGCTGATAGAGGACTCCTCTCTGTACTGGTCTTGTTAGACCTTAGTGCTGATAGAGGACTCATCTCTGTACTGGTCTTGTTAGACCTTAGTCCTGATAAAGGACTCCTCTCTGTCCTGGTCTTGTTAGACCTTAGTGCTGCATTCGACACCATTGACCATGACATCCTATTAGAGAGACTGGAGCAGTCGATTGGCATTTCAGGCACGGCACTAATTTGGTTTAAATCCTATTTATCAGATGGATCTCAGTTTATATTTGTAAACGATGACGCCTCGATAACCACCAACGTTAATCACGGAGTTCCACAAGGTTCTGTGCTTGGACCAATTTTATTTACCTTATACATGCTTCCTTTGGGCAATATTATCAGGAAACACTCCATAAACTTTCATTGTTATGCAGATGATACTCAACTATATTTATCGATAAAACCAGAGGAGAGCAACCAACTCGGTAAAATTCAAGCATGTCTTAAAGACATAAAAACATGGATGACCTGCAACTTCTTGATGTTAAACTCAGACAAAACAGAAGTAATTTTAATCGGCCCTGAGCACCTCAGAGATCAATTATCTGGTGATGTGGATTCTGTAGACGGCATTGCCCTGGCATCCAACACCACTGTAAAGAATCTTGGCGTTATCTTTGATGGGGACTTGTCCTTTAACTCCCACGTAAAGCAAATCTCAAGGACTGCATTCTTTCATCCACGTAATATTTCAAAAATCAGGCACATCTTGTCTCAAAAAGATGCAGAAAAATTGGTTCACGCGTTACTTGAGACTGGATTACTGCAACTCCTTATTATCAGGCTGCTCTAATAAATCTCTTAGGTCCCTCCAGTTGATCCAGAATGCTGCAGCTCGTGTTCTCACTAAAACTAAGAAAAGAGATCACATCACTCCTGCACTAGCTGCTCTGCACTGGCTCCCAGTAAAATCAAGAATCACTTTTAAAATTCTTCTCTTAACGTACAAAGCCTTGATTGGTGATGCACCATCATATCTTAAGGAGCTTGTAGTACCATATTGCCCACTAGAGAGCTCACGCTCACTAAATGCGGGACTACTTGTAGTTCCTAGAGTCTTAAAAAGTAGAATGGGAGCCAGAGCCTTTGGTTATCAAGCTCCTCTTCTATGGAACCAGCTTCCAATTTCAGTCCGGGAGGCAGACACAGTCACCTCGTTTAAGAGTAGACTTAAGACTTTCCTCTTTGACAGAGCTTATAGTTCGGGCTGAATCAGGTTCACCTGGTCCAGCCCCTTGATATGCTGCTATAGGCTTATAGCTGCCGGGGACGTTAGGATGCACTGAGTACCTATCTCCTCTTTTCTCTCCTTAAGGATGAATGTTCATCTCTCAATCACACGTTACTAACTCTGCTTTCTCCCCGAAGTCCTTTTGACTTCACGTCTCATGGGGTCGCCGGACCCTATGAGACGGCATAAATCCTATCTGCTGATGGATCGAGGTCTGGGTCGTGAATTCCTGCTCCTGACTACGCCACTGTCCTGTTGAGACTCCCCACTGTTGAGACTCCGCCCTCCTCCTCCCCACCGCCATCTGCCTGATGGATCGTGGAGGTCTCCATCGTGGAATATGCCTACTATGAACTATTCATCCACTCTGTCACATTCATTGAATGTATTTTAACTCTAAATCTGTCCTTCTGTACACATTACATCTATTGTTCTGTCCATCCTGGAGAGGGATCCTCCTCTGTTGCTCTCCTGCAGGTTTCTTCCCTTTTTTTCCTCCTGAAGGGTTATTTGGGAGTTTTTCCTGGTCCGATGTGAGGTTTTGGGGCAGGGATGTCTATGTGTACAGATTGTAAAGCACTCCGAGACAAATTTGTAATTTGTGAAATTGGGCTATACAAATAAACTGAATTGAATTGAATTGAATAGAAGTCTATGCTTCATGAGTTAAAGCTGCATTCTCTCTCCTGACCACCAGGGGGCTCCTCTGGTTGTATAGAAGTCTATGCTTCATGTGTTAAAGCTGCATTCTCTCTCCTGACCACCAGGGGGCTCCTCTGGTTGTATAGAAGTCTATATCATGACTCTACTTCCCTCAGTAAACATTGTAAACATGAGTTTATGTCTCAGTCTCTAGTTTCAAGTCTTCTTCTATACAGCATGATGTCATCATTTATACTTCATGGTCATTTAGAGTCAGACCATGAAGCAGCTTTAGGGCGGGGCTACATGTGATTGACAGACCATAACGCAGCTTTAGGGGCGGGGCTACAGGTGATTGACAGACCATGAAGCAGATTTAGGGGCGGGGCTACATGTGATTGACAGACCATAAAGCAGCTTTAGGGGCGGGGCTACAGGTGATTGACAGACCATGAAGCAGCTTTAGGGGCGGGGCTACAGGTGATTGACAGACCATAAAGCAGCTTTAGAGGCGGGGCTACAGGTGATTGACAGACCATAAAGCAGCTTTAGAGGTGGGGCTACAGGTGATTGACAGATCATAAAGCAGCTTTAGGGGCGGGGCTACAGGTGATTGACAGACCATGAAGCAGCTTTAGGGGCGGGGCTACAGGTGATTGGCACCATAATGCAGCTTTAGGGGCGGGGCTACAGGTGATTGACAGAGCATGAAGCAGCTTTAGGGGCGGGGCTACAGGTGATTGGCAGACCATAAAGCAGCTTTAGAGGCGGGGCTACAGGTGATTGACAGATCATAAAGCAGCTTTAGGGGCGGGGCTACAGGTGATTGACAGACCATGAAGCAGCTTTAGGGGCGGGGCTACAGGTGATTGGCAGACCATAAAGCAGCTTTAGGGGCGGGGCTACAGGTGATTGGCAGACCATAAAGCAGCTTTAGGGGCGGGGCTACAGGTGATTGGCAGACCATGAAGCAGCTTTAGGGGCGGGGCTACAGGTGATTGGCAGACCATAAAGCAGCTTTAGGGGCGGGGCTACAGGTGATTGGCAGACCATGAAGCAGCTTTAGGGGCGGGGCTACAGGTGATTGGCAGACCATAAAGCAGCTTTAGGGGCGGGGCTACAGGTGATTGGCAGACCATAAAGCAGCTTTAGGGGTGGGGCTACAGGTGATTGGCAGACCATGAAGCAGCTTTAGGGGCGGGGCTACAGGTGATTGTCAGACCATGAAGCAGCTTTAGGGGCGGGGCTACAGGTGATTGGCAGACCATGAAGCAGCTTTAGGGGCGGGGCTACAGGTGATTGGCAGACCATAAAGCAGCTTTAGGGGCGGGGCTACAGGTGATTGGCAGACCATGAAGCAGCTTTATGGGCGGGGCTACAAGTGATTGGCAGACCATGAAGCAGCTTTAGGGGCGGGGCTACAGGTGATTGGCAGGTAGAGTTCCCTCACCTACTGAGCCTGCTCTCTTGGCTCTGCTTCTGGTTTCGGGAGGTCGGCCTGCAGACAGAGCAGAGGTCACATGACCAAACGTTACGGAACAATCACATGACCACTGATTCTGTTCATGTGACCCCATGTGACCCCATGTGACCTCAGGTGACCCCATGTGACCTCAGGTGACCCCATGTGACCCCATGTGACCTCAGGTGACCCCATGTGATCTCAGGTGACCCCATGTGACCTCAGGTGACCCCATGTGACCTCACTCACATGGCTGGCCGCCACCGCCCGCGTGCTTCTCCACCCGTCCACCGCCGCCTGCGCGCCGCCTTGCTACCGCGCCCGGCGATCGCTGTCGGCCGCGGCGTTGGCCTGCTCCGTGGACTTCTGGGAGACTGGAGACAGGAAGTCACACACACACACGTCAACTGACTTCCTGTTGGCGGCACGTGAGTATCGAGCGCTCTGATTGGTCTGCTGATGTTCTAGGAGCTGCTCGGCGCCCTCGTCCGCGTGCCCTTGAGCAACACACGTCCCCCTGAACCCCCTGGAGGTCGCTTTGGATAGAAGGGTCAGCTACTACAGTCTAGAGGCTTCCTACAAAATAAAAGCACCAATCAGAAGCAGAGAGTCGCTCGTCAAGAGGCTTCCTACAAAATAAAAGCACCAATCAGAAGCAGAGAGTCGCTCGTCAAGAGGCTTCCTACAAAATAAAATACAATAAAATCAGAGCCCCAGGGGGTCTCTGTGGGGGTGGGCTCACCTGTGTTGACTCCCTCCATCGTCTTGTTTCCTGGGAAGACGAGGAGATCAGTTTCATGTTGAAAAGTCATCCCTCCATCTTTCCCTTCATCCCCTCATCCCTGCTCCACATGAACCTCTCTCTCTCTTTCTAAAATCAATATGTTATAGATTCTGCTTCTTGTCATCCCTCCCACCCTCCTCCCTTCCTCCTTCCCTCCTCACAGTTTCTTCTTGACCTGCACTTGTCCTCCACCCATCCCTCCTTCATTTGCCATAAAGAAGGGATCAATTTAATTCTCTTCATTTCTTTGAATTTACGGCTCAATTTCATGTTGAATGTTACTCTCTCTCTCTCTGTCTCTCTCTCTCTCTCTCTCTCTCTCTCTCTCTCTCTCTGTCTGTCTCTCTCTCTCTCTGTCTGTCTCTCTCTCTCTCTCTCTCTCTCTCTCTCTCCATCTTTCTAATTCTTTTTTCATCCTGTACTTTCTTGAATATCTTTAAGACAAACTCACCCATGAATTGTACATTTTGTGATCCAGCCCTTGTCCTTGCCTCACCCTTCTCTCTTTCCTTCCCTCCCTTCCTCCGGCCTTACACTCATCCATCCATCCACCCTCCACCCTTCCTCCTCCTCCGCCTTCCCTCCACTTATCCATCCATCCACCCCTCCACCCATCCGCACCTCCGCCCATCCATCTATCCATCCATCCATCTATCCATCTTTCCATCCATCCATCTATCCATCCATCCATCCACCCATCTATCCATCCATCCATCCACCCATCTATCCATCCATCCATCCATCTATCCATCCATCCGCCCATCCATCTATCCATCCATCCACCCATCTATCCATCTACCCATCCATCTATCTATCCATCCACCCATCCATCCATCCATCCATCCATCCACCCATCTAATTCCATCCATCCACCCATCCATCCATCCATCCATCTATCCATCCATCCATCCACCCATCTATCTATCCATCCACCCATCTATCCATCCATCCATCCGCATCTATCCATCCATCCGCCCATCCATCCACCCA